>NC_012879.2:36865703-37165703 GCF_000003195.3 Sorghum bicolor
ATTCTGTCAGATAAAACCCTAAGTCTAGGTGTTGGTTGCATTTGGATCCTTTTCTATGATTAGTTGATGGTTAAATGTGAGCATTAAGGACCGTCAACAGACGTTGAAAGTCCAGTGCATGTGTGCTGGCAATTTTGGATGTATGCGAACCTTGTTGCTCGAATGTTAAGTAATCCGTTAGTGATGTTGTGTGTGTGGATGATGAATTGTTGTGCCTCTGTTTATTGTGCGAATTTATTTTCCTCAGTAAATTCAGTACGTCCTGATTCTACATATGTCTACCCATTGAGAGCAACTCCTAACGATTGCTTATCATTGACGCATGCAGATGGTGCAAACACGTGGCGGGGGTAACAGCAACCCCAGTCTTGGAGCAGGTACTTCCGGATGTGGGGCTCAAAGGAATGAGAGGGCGCCATCACCGCCACCACCACCCCCTCCTCCGTACACTGCGGACGTGTTCTTCGCGTAGTTTCTGGGGAGCCAACGCAACATGGAGCAGATGCAGCGCAACATGGAAGAAGCCCTGCGCAATATCGCTGACAACACCCGCCGTGGGGATAACAAGGGCGGCCGTGAAGTCAATCAGTACAGCTCTTTCAAGGACTTCATGGATACTAAACCACCAGTCTTCAAGGAGGCTTTGGAACCGCTCGAGGCGGATGAGTGGATTAACACTATGGAGCAAAAGTTCCATCTCATTCGGATGACCGAAGAGCTCAAGGCTGAATATGCAGCACATCAGTTGCAGGGGCCTGCTGGGATATGGTGGTCCCATCATCGCACCACCTGCCCAGAGGGGACCCCGATCACCTAGAACCGCTTCACCACTGCCTTTCGGGGAAATTATATTCCTCCGGGTGTGGTGGAAATGAAGGTTTGGGAGTTCATGAGGTTGTCCTAGGGAATGAAGTTTGTGAAGGAGTATCTACACGCTTTTAACAATCTTGCTCATTACGCTCCCGAGTTTGTGAACACAGAGGCCAAGAAGATCGCTAGTTTCCAGAGATGCTTGAGCCCTAAGATGCTTAAGACCATGGGTACAGGAACCTGGGCTACTTTCAATGCCTACATCAGTGACTGTCTGACTCAAGAGAACAATAATAATAACTATAGTGCATCCAAGTCTCGCAAGTGGTCTTTTGAAGCCGAGTCGTCTCAGTCCAGGGCACCGGTGGCCGGGCGACAGCAGTATCGTCCTCCTGCCCCAGGTGCTAGGTTCCGATCGCCGTAAAGAAGGAACACAGGGCACCCAACGCAGCAGAAGCCGTATAAGGTAGCAATAGCTCCCGCCAAGCCGAAGGCAATTCAACCTGCAGCACCTGCTACCAACAACATGACCAAGGGACCGTGCTATAACTGCCACAAGATGGGGCACTTTGCTAAGGAATGTCCCTACCCCAAGAAGCAGCAGGCAACCTACCCAGCCCGTGTGCACCACACCTCGATAGAGGAGATTCCGAAAGGAGAACCGGTAACAACTTGTATGTTTCCTGTCAACCAACATCTTGCAGTTGTTTTGTTTGATTCTGGATCATCGCATTCATTCATGAGCCAAGCATTTGCACAAAAGCATGACCAACCAGTTACCGAGATGGCTTATGGTTATCGCATCAGTTCAACAGGAGTTGATGTGTTGACTAACAAAGCAGTAACAGGGGTTACTTTGGACATCAGTGGCCGAAGGTTTTGTGTAAACCTTGTGGTCATGATAGGGCTGGTTTTGGACGTTATCATTGGAATGAATAAGATGACTAACTGCGGTGCAGTTATAGATGCTGGGCATAGAACTCTCTCCCTTAAAGATCCGCAAGGGGAGGGTATGCTTCAGGTCAGGCTACCCCGACGCTTTGACTTCGCCAGTCTTTCATATGCAGTACAGGTGGTTCCACTAGAACACATACCAGTAGTCTGTGAGTTTCCTGATGTTTTTCCCGAGGAATTGCCATGACTTCCCCCGGATAGGGAAGTGGAGTTTGCAATAGAGTTGATACCAGGTACATCACCGATCCCTAGGAGGCCATACCGGATGCCGCCTAACAAGCTCGCCGAATTGAAGAATCAATTAAAGGAATTGTTGGATAAAGGGTTCATCCGGCCAAGTTCGTCGGAATGGGGTTGTCCAGCGTTGTTTGTGAAAAAGAAGGATCAATCGCTGCGCATGTGCGTGGACTATCGTCCACTCAATGCGGTAATGATTAAGAATAAATATCCGTTGCCAAGGATTGATATCTTGTTTGATCAATTATCCAAGGCAAAGGTGTTTTCCAAGATAGATTTGAGGTCCGGGTATCACCAAATCAAGATCCATCCGCAAGATATACCAAAGATTGCTTTTTCCACCAGATATGGGTTGTATGAGTATCTTGTCATGTCCTTTGGGTTGACGAATAATCCTGCATACTTTATGTATCTGATGAACTCGGTCTTTATGCCAGAGTTAGACAAGTTTGTTGTGGTGTTCATCGATGACATTCTGGTCTATTCAGAGAATGAGCAAGATCATGCCGAGCATCTAAAAGTCGTGCTAACACGATTGCGAGAACATCTGTTGTATGCAAAGTTCAGCAAGTGTGAGTTCTGGCTGAAGAAAGTTCCTTTCCCAGGGCACATTCTATCAGAAGAAGGGATTGCTGTGGACCCGTCAAAGGTACAAGAAGTCCTGGACTGGAAGGCACCAACTTCTGTCTCGGAAGTTCGAAGTTTTCTTGGCCTAGCCGGGTATTACCGACATTTCATACCCGACTTCTCCAAGATTGCTAAGCCAATGACCAGTTTGCTACAAAAGGATCATAAGTTTGTATGGACAAAAGGGTGTGAAGTAGCCTTCCGCACCTTGCGAAAGTTACTGACCACCGCTCCCGTTCTAGCGCAACCCAATATCGACAAGCCTTTTGATGTGTTATGCGATGCATCGAAAAGTGGTTTAGGATGTGTGCTCATGCAAGAAGGCAGAGTTATAGCTTACGCTTCACGGCAGTTGAGGAAGCATGAAGTCAACTACCCAACTCACAACCTCGAGCTATCAGCGGTAGTGCACGCTCTGAAGATCTGGAGGCACTATTTGCTGGGAAACAAGTATCATATCTACATAGATCATAAAAGCCTAAAGTACATCTTCACTCAGTCCAAGCTAAATATGAGGCAGCGAAGATGGTTAGAGTTGATCAAGGATTACGATCTGGAGGTCCACTATCATCCAGGCAAGGCTAATGTGCTAGCAGACGCCTTGAGTCACAAACCACACTATCAAGTGGTTCAACCTTTGTTTGAAGATGGTTTCAATCTCATGCATCCTGAAGTCTTATGTCACATACAACTCAGTTGTTCACTTGAAAGTCAAGTCATCGAAGGTCAGAAAACAGAAGGGTATTTTCCACATCAAAGAGAAGATCAAAGCTGACCCAAAGACTCAGTTCCGAGTTGATGAAAACGGTGTATTATGGTTTCAACACCGGTTGGTAGTTCCGAAGAATCGAGAATTAAAGAATTGCATCATGGATGAAGCACATTTCTCAAAGCTTTCTATCCATCCTGGGAGTAGTAAGATGTATCAAGACCTGAGGTCTCACTTTTGGTGGACCAAAATGAAGAAAGAGATAGCAGCATATGTGGCCCGTTGTGACACGTGTTGCAGAGTCAAGGCTATACACATGAAACCTGTAGGACTGTTGCAACCATTATCGGTTCCGGAATAGAAGTGGGTGTTGACGGTCCTTAAGTACCAAATATATTCATCAAATAAGTATAGAAAAGGATCCAAATGCAACCAACACCCAGACTTAGGGTTTTATCTGACAGAATTCCACGAGTTTTGGTGTTTGTCTATTTCTGCAGGGGGTTATCAGGAAATATGGAAGAAAGGCCCACAAGTCGGGATTACATAGAGATATTAACGTGCTGTGCAATTATCTTACATCTAGAAGAATCCAGAAGCCACGGGAAGGAAGCGGAGGCCGAACGGGGCCAGGCACTGGGCGCCCGCCCAGTTGACCTGGGCGCCCGCCCCCCTGCAGAGTTGGATCAGGACTCTCTTTCGGGGCTAATCTCCACCGACCAAAAGGATCAAGGATAACCGTCCAATCAATGTTAGTTTGATCCAATGGCTCATGTTCAATTGAGGGGACTATAAAACCAGATCCCTTGGCCTCTGGAGGAGACAAGTTCATCATAGAGTTGAGAGGAGCCCTCCAAGGAATACCTCTCCTCTAAATAAAATTTCTTTTAGGCTTAGCATCCAATGTGAGTAGAATTAGACCTTCTAGTTTCTACTAGATGGAGAGATATAGAGTGGAGGTGTAGATCGGAGGAAGCCCGACCTGTCGGTGTCTACTCCGAGGTTGTACCTGCGGGATCAAGTCTTCTAACCCGAGGCTTGCTCCTACGATTCTTCTCTAATTCGATTTCTAATTCTAGTAAGTTCTTGTTTTATTGTTCTTTGGTTTATGAGTTTACCTTAGTCTCTTCCGGTTGAGTATTAGAGTAATCATTGCTAGCGTAAACGTGGTGTTTAGGCTAGGGTACTCATAGATATCCCCTGACTAGCTGGACCGTGGTAGTAGCAAGGAACGTGACATTTCCGAGTTACCTTTGCTGCCCACATCTCGTTAGCAGGATGGGTAGGTTTATAGGTGCGGGTCGAACATCCTTTGTGGTGTCTAGATTCTGTGAGCTTCACCAATAGAACAGTAGATCATCCTTACCAAGGTTAGAACGAGACTACGGCTGCAGTCTTCTCTATACATCACTCACATCGAGAAACATTCTTTGTAGCCTAAAGGGGTAGTATCAATAGATTTGGTTAGTCAGATGCACCCTTTCTCCCAGCGGTAAAAATATAAATACGATACTCTGGAAAACCTCTGGGTGAAATGCTCACCGATATCCGTGTGCTTGCAGATCATTTTCTGATTGCGTTACCAAATATCAACAAGCATTTCTAGCGCCGTTGCCGGGGAGAAAGACGGTTTGCTGAGATAACTTCAAGTCCTGCTATTATCTTGTATTATACTTTTATACTTTTGTTCTTTTATCATTTTATTTTTTCCATCTTTGTGGATAACTCAAATTCCACACCTATTATCGAATTTTTTGCACCTTCGGAGACTAGCCATAGACCATGGGAGTCAACAAGTCCTGCCCCTAATTATGATCTGTGTACGGAGTTGATTGCAATGGGTCAAAACCAACCCTTTTCTATAGCCGAGGACCTATCTTTTAATCAAGAAGATAATGAACTTTTAGCTACACCTAGGGAATCTTTTAATCTTTCTATAAATTCTAGTTTAGACCTAGCCCTACAAGACCATGTTTTTTCTCGATATTTTGACATTGGTCTTAATCATATAACCTTTGGTAGAGTCTTTCTTTCTTTATCTGTTAGCAAAGCAAGGTATGTCTTCATTTGTGGACATCCTTCTTGTACTAGTCTTCATAGAAAAATCTTAGTGATAGAGATGGAATCATCTCCCAGACGAGGAAAGGAAGTTTCAATAGCCAATTTCCAAACATTTCAATCCCATGATTCGGCTATCCAACCCTTCCTTGAACTTAATAATTTCTACTACGCTCTTTCTCTTGAACCTCCCAATAATCCTATGAATCTCTTTAGACATCCCATTCATAAGAGTCACCAAGACCACAAGGAGGATCAAGAAGAGCAACATCGATGGCTAGAGGGCATTAAAAATCCATGTGCTATCACCATTGAATGGATGGACAAAACAAACTTGAGAGACAATCCTAGAGGAATTTTAAGCATTCATGAAGAATCATCCTTGGAGCTTGAGAATGAGAGAAACAACAGTGAGCATGGAAGTTATTTCATAAATACCTCACCAAGTCCTTGCTCATATAAAACATCTCCCCAATCAATTGGTCTCTCCAACATCACCACATCTGAGATCTCCAACTCTCTCTTCCTTTTTATTTATAAAAACTTCAAAAAGAGCGGTTGTCGATGCATATGTCTATAATAAATATTGCAGATATAGCTGAGTTGATCTTGATATAGGTCAGCGTCAGAGAGGAAACCACTTCTCCGACATAAATTGATGGTTTCCCAAGGACAAGCTTAGTGTCCTAAAACAAGCACTGATCAGATCGTAACATGAACTTCTAATTATTTGCAACATTACCTTGTGTATTGAGCATATAAGGATAATTGTAGAAATATTCCTTCGGGTATTCTTGTCACTAACCTTTCCAGGATTGGAGCAAGAAGATCGGACGAATGACAAGCACAAGGTATGTCTAACCAACCATCATACAACATCGAATTAAATTCATCCAAACTTGAATTTTGCAAAATTCAAGCTTGGGGGAGTACTTTACATAAAAATATCCTTTGACATGTTGCTATGTTGGTTGTCCTTACCTTTGAGACATGCTTGATTTGTTAAATACTAGTCACACTACTTCATCTCCACTTGAGTAGATCTCTATAAATGCCATCATGCTACCTATGTTTATCTTAAGTAAGTGTTGGTTTGGAAGTACTGGACATACTTCCATTGGCTTTTAAATTAAGTGTGGTGCTTAGGTTAAATAACCTTCCTTAATCTGATTAGACATAGAGTCTAGTTTGGTTACTGAACTAAAAACTGCTTAAGTAGGCATTGGTATATTTTGTCGGACTAACCGCTGCAGGAAAACTTTCAATATCAACCTGGGAAGTCCTGAGATACAAACTCATTGGAGATAAAGGAGACACATGAAGTTTAACAATTTGCACAAGGAAGACATAGCTCATTCATCACAGAGAGATGATCCATGGAACGAGACCATGAATGCCACAAACACGATGCACAACCTCTAAGAAAGGAAAAATTCCACAAGGTGATACTAAACCATCACTCTTCAATTAAGGTAACATCTTAAAGTACTTGACTATCACTTTTATAAGTTTCTCCTTAGTTCTGGCATTAACATAAAATAAAGAGACAAACATGTATGATTTATAACTCCAAATTAACCAACCCAATTAATTCAACATGTTTAGTCCTTTAATCTTTGTTCTTAGTACTACCTTCGTGATCCCACACCCCTAATCATATAAGCTAAAATGTTGCACATTCAATATTTGGAAGATATAAACAAAACATAAATATAGATAGATTATCTTTCCATTAGGTTGAGAAATCTGATCTGACAAATGTTTTAAATACTACACTCATGAACTTATCACCCATCAACTTTGTCTTGCTCACTATGCTTAAGGTTAGAGAAGAACAAATACACTTTTGGTTCTGTTGGTGTTTTTCACCAACAGGGCCCATGCACTTGATCTCTGCCTTGTCTCTATCAGTAGGTACACTTTGAACAAAACCTGAAGGAGTTTTACAAGTCCCAGACTCCACCAAGTGAAGGACTTGGATCTACGAGCACACACACACTGAGCAGGATATTGCCAACACCGCACTTCAAACTGCTGGGCATACAAAGAACATGGGTGACTCCATATCAAGAGGTGCAGACGTCAAGGTCCACACCCAATCAAATGATGCACCTAAAGGATGAAAACGATGAGAAGTCTTGTCCAGAAGACTTAAAACATTGGATCCTTGTCGGAGGAGGTCGAGATCGTTGAGTCAAGTCGCCTTTCCTGATCAATAAGGACGACCCTGGTGTTCCAAGCATCGAGTGCACAATCAATGGATACTCTTTTCAGAAGACACCCTACGACACCGGATCTGACGACAACATAATGGCCGCAGTCACTTATCAGCTCCTGCATGGAACCATGCCCCTACAACCAACATACATTCAGCTCTAGACGATTTTCAGGTTATTGATATGGGAGAAGACGAGTACGATCCGCCCATCATCCTTGGGAGACCGTTCTTCAACACTATCAAAGCCATCATCTATATTGGAACCGGAGAAGTCCACATGCACTTCCCCTCTCAAGAAGGTGATGCAACCAAAACCAGAGGAGGCAAATCATCAAGGACGGATGGGAAGACTACGAAGGAGAAGTAGTAAGGTCTGAAAACATACAGCTTGAACAGAACTGTCCTGAGGAGACCGTAGCACCGAGTCAGGGGTGGAGGCAGAAGATAGTTATACACGAAGAGGAGGCGCCACCGGAATCACCGACTACGTCATCCAGCAAATTCCAGGACGACTGAGAAAACGGAGAGTCCCGTTTGGAGGACTTAAAAACACCGAACTCCTTGCCAAGAGGTAAACTTGGTAGTTATCCTTTTCCTTTCAATAGTTTGCTTAGTTAATCAGGTTCATATCATCTTGAAAAGAAAATAAAAATGTTAAAAATAGTAAGCCCCATGTGAGTATGCTCATGGCATAAAACCCATATGTACATTGATTGTGGTGGCATAAAAATAAAATAAACATTTTTTCTGCTCTATAAAAATGAAAATATAAAAATAAGATTGTAATCCTACCAAAGAGAGTAACATTTATGGAGGAAGCTCAATATGATAAAGGCAAAGAGATTTTATGCTAACACTTAACCAGTTCCACAAAGCTTTGTTGTCTATTTGAGCTCCACAGAATTCAAGGATCAAAGAAGACTAGCAGACGAAGGACATCCTAATCGCTGTCAGGGTGCTGCCGACTTTCAAAAACACCTCCACCACCTGCTAGCTACATCAGAAAAAATTACATCAAAATCCAGCTTGGGGGAGAGCACCCCCATTTATCCAGCTAAGTGTTTCTACTCGCGTTTATACTTTACTCAAATAATAAAAAGATGCATAATCATAAAAACCCAAATAAAGATTTTGTGCTTTTATATATATCTTTGCTTCGTTTGCTAAATAAATAAATAAATAAAGTTTGCTATGAACCCTTATGATAAGCTCTCACATGGAAATGATGAATAGTTGCTCTACCATGACTAGTTCTTAAAATTGAAATCTCTCTCAAGTTTAGGCATAACTGTTATAATTTAAACCTGCTCTAAACCTGAACTTGTGGGAAGAGTACTTGATCTGAAGTTTATGTCGTTAACGGATATGATATGGGAGGGTCGAGCTGCTGTTTATCTGTTCCTAGAGATGCTAGAATTCTGGAGAATTTTATCTTTGAAAATCTTTAAAATAACACATGATGAGTTCCTATATGATGAGAGTTTAAAATCCTACCAGAGCCATATATACATGCTTATTAGACTTTGAGCCACACATTTACTTTTTACTGCTTATGAGCATTGAGTGTGGTCAAGCTGTGTAGACCCTTAGGAGCTTGTCATGTGGTTAAAATCAAGATTCACTTGCACGTTCAATCACACATGCTGCTTCTACTCCAGAAGTACGCATCCACATATATCCACTCATTTCCATCTTCAGAGCCATCTAAAAGTATTCTACTCCTATCCAGGAGAGAATAGCCAAAAACATTATCCTATCCCTGTTATTCCCCGTGAAATAAATGCTCGAGTTATCTTGGTTACTACCACTTGCTATATTATTTAAGGAGATGAGTGCTCTCTAAAAAAAAGAGAGAGGATACGAGGAAATAAAAAGGGTCAAGTGCCCGGAACCTCGAACAAAAGAAAGAGTGAGAGGAGAGGTAAAAATGGACCAGTGTCCGACAGTAGAATTAGGGGTACAAGATATCCACCTAAGAGAAAAGAAAAAGAAAATATAGAGTATCTCATTCTCCTCAAAAAACTTCAAAGTGCAAGAAAGGTATGTATCCCCTCAAAAGAGCAAAAGTAGAATTAGACTTTCACCATTGTTATCACCATCATCACCATACACCATTCACTCGCCACACATGCACATCTTGATTTGACTTATTGACTTGTTTCTCTAGATCCATGGTTTGACTATGCAATAAATGTCTTGTAAGTATGTATTATCTGTCTCCCACCTATGAGCTCCAGATATCAAAACCTTATTAGAGTAGGATGAGAGAGAAAGCAATGTCACTATGCCTCGTACCACAAATACCACATACTTTGAGAGAAGGCATATACCATTACTGTCTTGGAAAGGATCCAGAAATACCACAAAATAGAGAACTAAGAGAGTTATACAAGGAATCTCTAAGTTTTATTTGAAAATCTGCAAAAACTCTAGAGCTATAGTTAATCAAAGAACAAGAGACATGGCGCTTAACTTGACTGTTCTATCTTTTAATTGCTCAAGACACAAGTGACGGTTACAAGCCCCATGGTGAAAGGTAAAATGAGTAAGTTTTAGGTCTCAACAGTTTACTCTAACTCAGAGATGAGATCTTACTTTTAAGGCATGAAACCACAGCAGAAACTCTTGAGTTATCCTTGCTCAGGGACGAGCAAGAGGTAAGCTTGGGGGAGTTGTTGACGGTCCTTAAGTACCAAATATAATCATCAAATAAATAAAGAAAAGGATCAAAATGCAACCAACACCCAGACTTAGGGTTTTATCTGACAAAATTCCAAGAGTTTTGGTGTTTGTCTATTTCTGCAGGGGGTTCTAAGGAAATATGGAAGAAAGGCCCACACGTCGGGATTACATAGAGATATTAACGTGCCGCGCAATTATCTTACATCTAGAAGACTCCAGAAGCCACGGGAAGGAAGCAGAGGCCGAACGGGGCCAGGCACTGGGCGCCCGCCCAGTTGACCTGGTCGCCCGCCACCCTGCAGAGTTGGATCAGGACTCTCTTTCGGGACTAATCTCCACCGACCTAAAGGATCAAGGATAACCGTCCAATCAATATCGGTTTAATCCAATGGCTCACGTTCACTTGAGGGGACTATAAAACCAGACCCTCTGGCCCCTGGAGGAGACAAGTTCATCATAGAGTTGAGAGGAGCCCTCAAAGGAATACCTCTCCTCTAAATAAAATTTCTTTTAAGCTTAGCATCCATTGTGAGTAGAATTAGATCTTCTAGTTTCTACTAGATTGAGAGATATAGAGTGGAGGTGTAGATTGGAGGAAGTCCGGCCTGTCGGTGTCTACTCCGAGGTTGTACCTGCGGGATCAAGTCTTCTAACCCGAGGCTTGCTCCTAGGATTCTTCAGTAATTTGACTTCTAATACAAGTAAGTTCTTGTTTTATTGTTCTTTGGTTTATGAGTTTACTTTCATCTCTTCCGGTTGAGTATTAGAGTTATCATTGCTAGCGTAAACGTGGTGTTTAGGCTAGGCTAGTCATAGTTATCCCCTGACTAGCTGGACCGTGGTAGTAGCGAGGAACGTGACATTTCCGAGTTACCTTTGCAGCCCACATCTCGTTAGCAGGACCGGTAGGTTTATAGGTGCGGGTCGAACATCCTTTGTGGTGTCTAGATTCCGTAAGCTTCCCCAATAGAATAGTAGATCATCCTTACCAAGGTTAGAACGAGACTACGGTTGCAGTCTTCTCTATACATCACTCACATCGAGAAATATTTTTTGTAGCCTAAAAAGGTAGTAGCAATAGATTTGGTTAGTCAGATGCACCCTTTCTCCTAGTGGTAAAAATATAAATACGATACTCTGGAAAACCTCCCGGGTGAAATGCTCACCGATATCCGTGCGCTTGCGGATCATTTTCTGATTGCGTTACCAAATATCAATAGTGGGAAGAGGTCAGTATGGACTTTATCACAGGTTTGCCAACAACACGAAAGGGGAATGACTTGATTTGGGTATTCATAGATCGATTGACCAAGTAGGGTCATTTTATTCCAGTTAAGAACACGTAAGACCTCCCGAGTATGCTGTTATATACAAGGCTGAGATTGTCAAGCTACATGGTATCCCCAAGAGCATCATATCAGATAGAGGACCACAGTTCATCGCTCATTTTGGGGAGCGAATGCATAAGAGTTTGGGGACTAGTCTGATAAGAAGCATAGTGTATCATCCCCAAACCTCGGGTCAAACAGAAAGGCTCAATCAAGTGCTCGAAGATATGCTGAGGGCTTGTGTGTTATCATCGAGGGGATCATGGGAATCATGGTTACCTTTGGCTGAATTCTTGTACAACAATAGCTATCAAGAGAGCATCAAGATGGCTCCGTTTGAAGCCTTGTATGGTCGAAAGTGCAGGACTCCGTTAAACTGGGTCGAACCTGGTGAAAGGAGATACTATGGTATCGACTTCGTGAACGAGGCTGAGAAGAAGGTGCAAATCATACAACAACATATGAGAGCGGTGCAATCTCGACAAAAGAGTTATGCCGACAAGAGAAGAAGACCACTTGAGTTTAAGGTGGGTGACTATGTATACCTCAAGGTTACACCGATGAAGAAACTTCAGCGCTTCCGAGTTAGAAGCAAGCTTGCACCTAGATATGTGGGGCCATATCAGATACTAGAACAGAAGGGCCCTGTGGCCTACAAGATTCAGTTACCTGAGGAGTTAAGCTCAATCGTTCCAGTTTTTCATGTGTCCCAGATAAGAAAATGCTTGGAAGTACCCGAACAGAGGATCGAACCTCGAGGAATCAAGATAAAGGCAGATTTAGAATATAAAGAACAGCCAGTGGGTATCGTAGATAACAAGGAGCGAGTAACCAGGAATAGAGTTGTCAAGACTTACAAGGTGGTGTGGAGTCATCACCACGATAGAGATGCCACCGGGGAAACCGAGGATTACCTAAAAACAGTTTACCCAAAATTTCATAAGAAATGGTTAGTAACCCAAAATCTCGGAACGAGATTTCCCTAAGGGGGAAGGGCTGTAACACCCTAGGTGTTAAGCATGCACTTAGTCCCATAAACCCATCCATAAGCATTCTCATCAAGCATAGCATCACATGAGCATATCATTCATCCAAGTATGATTTTATGTGCTTAATTTATGTGAATTAAAGATGATAAAAATAGTATGCTTGTTCCAAAAATCCTCGTGATGCCCAAAATATGTTGAAGTATGTTTTAGAAGAATTAAGAGTAATTTTGTGAAATTTTTGGAGCTATAGAATTTGAGAAATGGATTTTATACAAAAAGCCCCAAAATAAATTTATTTAAAACCTAGAACTAGTTTTGAGTGGTATTTCAAATTTATTGGGAATTTGAAATTACAGCTTGAAAGAAAGTTGTAGAACTTTTTATTTAGAACAACTTTTGTTTTGGGGGCCAAAGCTGAAAAAGGATTTAAATTTGTCAAAATGAGTTTGGAAAAATATTGGAGAAAAGAAATTCAAAAAAAAAAAGAAAAAGGGGGCAGGCGCTGCTGGGCCGACCCGCCTCCCTTTCGGCCCAGCCAAGCCACGCGGCCCAGTTTCCCCCTCCCCTCTCCCGCGCGCGGACGCCCGCCTCGCTCCACCCGGCGCCGGCCACGTGGCGGCCGTACGCCGGCGTCGTGGACGCGCCGCTCGGCCGACCGGCTTACCCCGGTCGGGACGGCATCCCGCGCCCCCAGACGCCATTCTGTCCCCGCCCGCTCCCTCTCCTTTCTCCGCTCGCGCCTTTGCCGGCCGAAGCTCCGCCGCTCGCCGCAGGCCGCGTTAGTGGCCCGTTCTCTGCGCCAAGACCACCGTCGTGTTTGCCTTCACCGCGGGGTAAGCCCCTGCGCGCGCTCTACCGAGGTGAGAACCCTCCGCGAGACCGCAATCTCTCGCCGGAGTTTGCCCGACCTCGTCGGAGTGCTCCGCCGCGTCGAAACCTTCCCGTTTCTGCCCCGTTTCGCTTGTTCTTGAGCGCGTTAGGTTCGGAGCGTGACGAGGAAGCTTAGACGGTACCCCGTGCGTGCTCTACTCCACCGGAACGGCCTCGCCACGGCAAGCAGCGCCGCCGTGCCGCCATGCACGCCAGCGGGGGTGCTCCGGTCGTCCTCCAGCCGAACCAAGGGCACCCTCGGGTGCGCCTCGCTGCGGGGAGCACGTCGTTTCTCACCCCGTGGCCGGAGACCTCACCGCCGACGAGATCTGCTCGTCAGAGGTGCTCTCCCTCTCGGTCACACTGACCAGTGGGGTCGGGGACCCACTGTCAGCCACAGGGGGACCTAGGCGGGTAGAGATCCGGGTGTTTCTAGCGTTTTTCGTTCCGGATTTGAATTGGTTTTTTAGAAAAAATATTTTCTAGAAAATGGATGGTATTAAATCTATATCTTGAGATCCATGGCTCCAAAAATGATGAAATAAATTTTGGTGCGTTCTATGATTCCAGATCTATAGTTTGGTATGGTTGCATATCATGTTTGAACAACTTTTCTGTACAAATATATTTAATCCATGTTTTTGCTGAAAATTGAAATATGCATAGTAATTAAAATATAACTCAGAAAAATATGAAAATTGTTTTGTTGGCTCTGCATGGATGATTAGTCTCTAGGAAAAATATGTCACATATTATTTGCTGTATAAATTAATTTATGATGATTTAAATGCTTGCATGGCAGTGGTTTATGATTTTTAATAAATAATTGGATCATGCAATTAATCTGGAAATTTTTATGGGTGTTTCTTATGTTAACTAGTAATTTATAAAAATATCAAATCTGTTGTTTGACACTTAGACAATAGTAGGGTATTTATATTTAATTATATTGAATAATCTTGTAATTTTTGTAGCCCAAAATAAGTGTCCAAATATTATGAAAAATTTATGGTAGACTTTATTGTTGACCAGTGATCTACTGTAATTTTTGTGGAATTTATTGATAAACAGAAATATATGTTACTGTTGTAGGTCCAATAATAATTAGAATAAATTATGAATTGTTATGCATAATTAAATGGAATGAAGGGGTGTTTAGTGTATCTTTGAAGCATCATGTTAGCTTGCTGGTTAACCATGGAAGCAACTTATAGAAGAGGATGCAATAGATGCTTAACCTGAGTACATGTTCTTGGATGATGTTGACTACCTTGTAGAAATAACCACCTATGTCATCTATGCACCGTGTCATGGTCATCTGGTAACCACTTGCATAAGCATTGCACCCCGGGCATCTCGCACTCCACTTATGAGCACACATGCATCATACAGTCTCGCAGGAGAACGAGGTGGGACCCGAGGAGCAGGAGGAGACCCAGGAGCAGGAACTTCTGGGAGGACCAGAGCCGGGAGAAGAGCTGCAAGAGTGCCCACACCACAAGCCGAGCACGTTTGAGAAAGGCAAGCCCCGGAGCATTCTATGTCTCCCTATTCTCGCTAACTTAAATGATATATTATGCTTGTGTTACTATGTTGCATTTAAGTGATAGGAATTGCTTGATACCGTTGATGCATATGTACTCCTTGATATCACCACCTGTTTATCTACCTTGTCTTATGTAGATAGGCTCGGAGTCTATGCATAGCTCGCTTAGCATGGTAGAAGTCGGGTGATTTCCTGTCACCTGCGAGATATAGGTGGACACCTGTTTGATTAGCTGTTAATGCTATGAATAAAAGTAACCAAGTGTGGGAATGAATTTGAGACCGGGCAGGGTCTTATGGTGGATCACCGTAGTACCCTTGCTTTTGTCGATTAAGGACCGATCGTTGACGGCCCTCTTGTCATGTTGACCGCATGCCGCACACTTAGCTGGAAGGATAAGTCGTTCCGACCGTGAAGCCTGAGCACTATTCAGGCCGGGAATCGGCCCGATGTATGCGCTGTATTGGTGATGGTTGAGGAGAACGACGAGGGCGCGGCATGCAACCTTGGTATACCTTGGATACCTCGGTCGCCGGAACGGTCCTCGGGTACGGGCGGAGCCTGTCAAACCCACGAATTGGTCCTAGATAGTGCAATAAGGTGATCTGTAGCTCACTTGATCAATGAGTGTGGTTTGTGTGGGGAATAAACTCGCCAGCTGGTCAGAAATCGATTCGAATCGCCATCGCTCCTGGATAGTGAGCACTTGACATGAGCTTCATCCTCGTAGTAAGGACTATGGAACACTTGGGTTATGATGATAAATGATTTATGAATGCTATGATGAGGTACCATCGTATTACTACACTTGTTTGAATTAGTACAGGTGCAAATATAGATGATAGGTAATAATACCTAACCTGAGCTAATTAAAAGAAAAGGGAGTACTGTTAGGATGTACTTCCAGTGAGTAGTGCTTTTCGCAAAAAGTCTCAGCTACCCCACTATACAACCTTCATGATCCTTGAAGAGTCTTTATTTTTGGTTTATGATGGGTAAGTCTAGCTAAGTACATTCTCGTACTCAGGGTTCTATTCCCATGTTGTTTTGGAGATGGGTAGATGTACTATGGTTATTGCATTCTCTGGTTGTACCCAGCGATGGGTGATGACTAGACAAAGGGCGATGGTCACTCTAGCTTCTCTTTTGCTTTTGCGGGAATGATCAACTATGGCACTGTACCAGACTAAATGTATGTGTGTTACTTTCAAACTATGATGCTTCCACTATTTGAGAACTTGGTTTGTAATAACTTTAAGTAACTCCGATGTATGTGATGAATGATGTGGAACTCGATGTAATTGTGAATGGTGACCGCTGAACTTATTACGATCTTGGCTGTATGTATGATTTGTGGTTTGAAATCCCTCGAGATTTCATAGACTACCGGGATTATATCGGCTTAAGCTCGATGGTTTGACTGTGCAAATGGTAACCATTAGGCTTAATCTCTTATATTTTGGGCGGTTCTGTTACACACGCCAACCGGAACCGTCACCACCACAAGGGCCCGAGGCCTGGGAAGAGGGATTGCCAGTTTACAGTCCTCCAACCCCTGTGTGGCTCCGTCCGGGGGAGCCCGCCTCCATCCTGGCCGAGCCCGGGCGAGATGACGGCGTGGTGGCGCTTCCTTATGCCATGCGCACTCCTGCGGACCCCCAGTCAGAGATCAATGGAACGATCTACGGTATCGATGGAATCACTCCCGGGTTCCTTCGAGACCGACGGCCATGGGTGGATCTCATCACCGTTGGGGAGGATGAAGCTAGGACATCGTGCGGAGATGATACCGGCGAGACCGGGACCTAATGGTGGACGATGACGGGCTATTCCCCTCCCTTGTTGACCTGTTCTTGCACCACGGGGGGTCACTTGAGACTATCCAAGAGCTCATCCGGCACATCAAGGCGCGCACGGAGGAGGAGATGGAGAACTGGGGCCCTGGGAGAATCCACCTTCGAGCCTCTACCTGTCCGGAGGAGCCCAACATTATGATGGACCACCGGAAGGAGGCAGAGAAGTGGGAGCATCTCAAGGAGCTTCGTCTCTGGATGAAGCACGTCGTGGGACTTATGTCTGACATTGTCAACAACGGCCTATTTTGTAAGTATCTTTGGACCTTAGCTATTTGGGTATTTGGTCTCGTATTCTTATTGTTCAACTACTGGTTCACAGGATCTGAAAGAGACCTCCCGTCTGAAGTCGGGTTTTATTCACGCGACGAGAGGCGGTTGGGAACAACTCCCTCTTCTCAAGGACCAACTCCTGGAGTCACAGGAGAAGCTTCTCTAGGCCTACAAGGACCTCGTGGCGGCTGAGGAGGAGAAGAAGGAGAGGTGGGCTGCCCTAGCCAAAGCTCGGGAGGCCTCGGAGAAGGCGATAGAAGAGGCCGCGCAGTTGAGGGAGCGTACCACATTGGCTGAGGAGACTACGTCCAAGGCCAGGGAAGAGGCCGTGTTTTACAAGCATGCGGCTGCTGAGCTTGACAAGGAGAAGAGCCTTGTTAAGGTGGACCTTGCCTCCGCCCAGGAGGCCTATCGAGAGGTAAAGGAAGAGTGCGTGAAGAGCGAAATCACTCGGAGCGCCGCAGAGGAGTTGGGGAAGAAGGCCCGTGAGGACCTCGAGGCAGAACGAGTTCGTTCTCGCAGCCTCTCTGATGACGTCGATCGTCTGAAGAGAACGCTGCTGGAGAAGGAATGAGCCATCTTACAAGCGGGTAAGTTGATCGAGGACTTACGGGCAGCCAACACCGACCTGACTCGCTCTTACAAATAAATCGAGAGGGCCAACACCGATCTAGTAGGTGAAAACACGGCTCTCGAAGAGAGGATGCGTGGTGAGCTTTCTTAGGCTTTTTCATTTGCAAGGTATATCTTTTGTGCTACCTAACTTTCCTATGTCAGTCTTTGTAGGGCTTAAGGACGATCTCCTGGCTGCTCAGGCCGACACCCGTTCTGCCCGGGCTCAGCTCGAGGGGGAGGTTGCTTTGAACGGTCGACTGAGGAGCGCGATAAGCGACCTTTCGGCCTCCTGGGAGCTCGAGCCTATGGACGAGTCAAGGGAGGCGGCTCGAGGCGACGCGCTGGTCGACCAGCTGTGCTACCTAGGCGCCACGCTGAGGGATCGAGTGCGGGACGCCCTTCATACCGGGGTGAAGCGAGCGATGGCGGTTGTTTGCTCGGGCTTCTCCTACGATATGGAGGTGGTCTCCCACGGCTTTCTCACCGACATCTCTAAGACCGACGCTGAGAACGAAGAGAGGCTCCACGCCTTGATCGACGACGTGGAGGTCCCGGGGGAAAGGCTGGCGAAGTTGTTCGAGCCGGAGGTGCTTCCTCCCGAGACTAGCCTAGGTGCAGATGATGGTGGTGAGGGTAGAGACGTGGACTAAGGCCTGCGAGCCTATGTTGGGTACTCAGATCCATTGTAAAGTACTTGTCTTAAGTAAACGCCGTGACTTGAATGATTTTTAAGATTTATGAATACTTGCTTATTTTTATGCTCGAAAATCCTTTGTTTCCTTTTCTGCCTAATTTTGTATTCTTATTCGATCCCTTGTTAAGGCGTCTTCGATTACCTTAAGGGTGAGGAAGTGAGCAGAGATGCCATAGCCCGAGGGCGTAGGGGTTCTCAGGCTCGACGTTTCTCAGCCCTTAAGAGGTTCAAGGTGCCTTTGCTACTTGATCCCGCGAAATTTTGTTTTAGGACTTAGAAAAGCCATTTGGTTTTTAGGAACTTGGGGGGCTCCCTGAAAGCCCTAGTTTGGTTTTGGATAATTGATGAAACCCTAGTACTAACCTCTATGCTAAGTGTGTGTAGACTTAATGAGGTTGGTACATGCCAAGTGATGGAGCAAGAGATGATCATGGTGATGATGGTGTTGACCACAAGATGATCAAGTGCTCAACTTGGAAAAGAAGAAAGAGAAAAAACAAAACCCTATGGAGATCAAGGCAAAGGTATTGCTTAGGGTTTTGGTTTTGGTGATCAAGACACCATAGAGGGTGTGATCACATTTAGGATAGATAGCCATACTGTAAAGAGGGGAATTCTTTGGCTAAGTGGTTATCAAGTGCCACTAGGTGTCATTGTTCATGTGCATGCATTTAGAACCTAGTGAGCTAACTTAACTCCTTCGAAGAAAATGTTTGTGAAAATGCTAACACTCGTGCACATGTTGGTTTACACGTTGTGGTGTGGGCACACTTTGAGAAGGAGGTGGAGTTTGAAGGGTAGAGAGAGAGGATGATGTACATATTTTCTATTGCGCCGGTGGGAAATTTGGAGAAGTCGCGGGATTGTTTCTTGCTGCGAAAACACTCACCGGACGCTGGCTTCTAGAGCACCGGACGCTGCGTCTGAGCGTCCGGTGCAGACAGTGCCTGGCCCAGCTAGGGTAAGGCACCGGACGATAGGCACCGGACGCTGGCTTGAGCGTCCGGTGGTGCGCGTCCGGTGTGCGGGCGTTTTGCGACCCTCTCTGCGCATGGGTCCGGTGAGCACCGGACGCTAACGGTGCGTCCGGTGGCTTGCGTCCGGTGACCCTGCGAGTTTGCGGAGCTCTCTGCGCATGAGTCCGGTGTGCACCGGACGCGTCCGGTGCCAACCTGCTCAGCGTCCGGTGCTCTGCAGGTTACCGTTAGACTCTGACACGCGGCTGACGTTGGAGCACCGGACGCTGGTGTTGAGCGTCCGGTGCCCCTTTAAGAGCGTTTGGTGACCCCGAGTTTTGCCCAGTGAAAGAGCCAACGGCTCTATTTGTTTGAGGGGCTATAAATACGTGTTTGGCTGGCTTAGGGCTTACTCTCTTGGTATTCTAGCATACATAACATCCTTGTGAGCCTAAGCATACACCTCCCACTCATCTCCTTCATAGATTAAACATCTTTGTGAGATTGGGAGTGATTCCTAGTGCATTTGCTTGAGTGATTGCATCTAGTGGCACTTGGGGATCGTTCTAGCTGCGGTTTTCATGTTACTCTTGGTGGTTGCCGCCACCTAGACGGCTTGGAGCAGCGGAGGAGGATTGGCACGAGTTGGTGATTGTTCGTGGCCATCTCCCGGCGATTGTGAGGGGTCTTGTACCTTCCCCGGCGGAGAGCCGAAAGGTAACTCTAGTGGATTGCTCGTGTCATTGAGTTACCTCACTTGTGGGTGGGTTCTTGTGGTGTCCTAGTGAGGACGAGGTTCGTGCTACACCTCTTAGCCACCGAACCACCAAGTGTTGGTCGACACAACGGGGACGTAGCGTGCTGGCAAGCACGTGAACCTCGGGAGAAAAATTGTGTGTCTCCATTGTGATTGTTCATTGGATTTCTCCCGGTGATTGGACTTCATATTATTGATTGGTTCATCCCCTCTACGTGGCGGTATAAAGATCAAACCATCTCTTTTTACATTCCCGCAAACTAGAGTAGCTTACTTACTTGTATAGAAACTTTAGGTAGCTCTCTAGTGTAAGTAGTGACATAGCTCTTGTGTGCCTAGAGATTATATCAACTAGAATTGTTGGATAGGTGGCTTGCAAACACCCCTTTAGAGCTAGAGCAAAAAGCTTCGCTTTGTTATTCACTAACCTCTTGCTCTAGTGAGTTTGTAGAATTTTTAAATAGGCTATTCACCCCTCCTCTAGCCATATTAGGACCTTTCACTCCCCCCTGCAGCCCCCGAGGGAGTATCGACTATGACGGGTCATAGTTGGGACTCCCTTCTAACGTCGAGACTTGCTCGGTGGTATCGTGAACTACTCAAAAAAATATTCTCCTTTATTCATATAGTCATTCATAGGATCTTGATACAAAATATTTATAAGAACATAAAGCTTCAAAGCTCTAAGGGTAGAAGCGACGTAGCTGTTTGATGTTCCACGCGTTGGTGAAGACCGCTCCTTTTTCGTCCATGAGCTTGTACGTCCCTGGCTTCAGGACCTCGGCCACCACGTATGGGCCTTCCCAGGGTGGAGTCAGCTTGTGGCGTCCTTGGTTGCTTTGCCGTCGTCGTGGGACGAGGTCGCCCATGTTTAGATCCCTTTTGCGCACGTGCTTGTCGTGATAGCGTCGGAGCTTCTGTTGGTACCTTGTGGAGATGAGTAGAGCCATGTCTCGAGCTTCCTCGAGCTGGTCGACCGCGTTCTCTCGGATCTCCTTATTTGTCTGCTCGTTGTAGGCCTTGAGTCGAGGTGACCCATACTCAAGGTCTGTTGGAAGCACGGCCTCGAAGCTGTCGACCATGAAGAACGGGGTGTATTTTTGTGGCCCTGCTCGGCTTTGTCCTTAAGCTCCATAGGACCGAATTTTTTGCCAAATTTCTTCAACCGGTTGTAGATTCTTGGTTTAAGTCCCTGCAAAATCATACTGTTGGCACGCTCGACCTGGCCATTAGTTCGAGGGTTTGCCACTGCAGACCAGTTCACATGGATGTGATGATGGTCACAGAAGTCCAAGAACTTTTTGTCGGTGAACTGGGTGCCGTTGTCGGTGATGATGACATTGGGTATCCCGAACCGGTGGATGATGTCGGTGAAGAAAAGGACGGCTTGCTCGGAGCGGATATTCGTGATGAGTCGAGCCTCGATCCATTTAGAGAATTTGTTGATGGCCACCAGCAAATGTGTGTATCCTCCTGCAGCTTTCTGTAGAGGGCCCACGAGGTCGAGATCCCACACCGCAAGTGGCCATGTGATGGGGATCATTTGGAGAGCGTGAGCAGGGAGATGGGTTTGCAAGGCGTAGAATTGACACCCATGGCATGAGCGTACGAGCTCTATGGCGTCAGCTATGGTCGTTGGCCAGTAGAAACCTTGTCGGAAGGCGTTCCCTACAAGGGTTCTCGGAGCAGCATGGTGGCCGCAAGCCCCCAAGTGTAGACCCTCGAGGAGATTTCGGCCTTCTTCTATGGTGACACAGCGCTGCAAGATCCCGATCGGACTTCGTTGATATAGCTCCTTGTTTTCTCCATAGATTACGTACGATTTGGCCCGTCGAGCGATACGGCGGGCCTCTGATCGATCTTCCGGTAGCTCACATTGGATCAGGCAATCAAGGAACGACGTACGCCAGTCGAACGGTCGACCGGGATGCTGCTCCACCTCCATTACTTCTGCCGCCGTTAGAAGGGCTTCGATGGCGTCGGTTGAATGGGGGGTGGCAGTTTCGACGTTAGCCCTTGAGCCCAAATTGACGGTTGGCTCGTGCAGATCTCTTGAGAATGCGTCGGGTGGGGGTGTACCTCGAGCCAACGCGATCTTAGCGAGTTCGTTGGCTGCCTCGTTGTATCGTCGGGCGATGTGGACAAGCTCGAGGTCGTGGAATTTGTCCTCGAGCCGGTGCACTTCCTTGCAGTACGCCTCCATTTTTGGGTCGTGGCAGCTCGAAGCCTTCATTATTTGGTCGATGATGAGCTGAGAGTCGCCTCGAACGTCGAGGCGCCGAACTCCTAGGTCGATGGCGATCTTTAGCCCATTGATGAGGGCCTCGTATTCTGTGACGTTGTTAGATGCGGCGAACTGTAACCTAATGATGTATCTGATGTGGATGCCAAGGGGTGAGACGAATAGGAGGCCTGCCCCAGCCCCTGTCTTCATGAGAGATCCGTCGAAGTACATCATCCAAAGCTCTGCTTGAACTTGAGCTGGGGGAGCTGGGAGTCTGTCCACTCCGTGATGAAATCCGCCAGAGCTCGAGACTTGATGGCCTTATGGGGCGCATAAGTGAGGGTCTCACTCATGAGCTCGACCGACCATTTGGCGATCCTCCATGTGGCCTCTCGACTCTAGATGATCTCTCCCAAGGGGAAGGACGAGACCACCGTGATAGCGTGACCGAGAAAGTAGTGTTGCAGCTTCCGTCCGGCGAGAAGTACTGCGTAGATCAATTTCTGGATCTATGGGTACCGTACCTTGGTTTCCGAGAGCACCTCGCTGATGAAGTAGACCGGCCTCTGGACTGACAACGCGTGTCCTTCTTCTGGTCTTTCAACCGCCGCCGCTGTACTGACCACCTGGGTTGTTGCAGCGACGTACAAGAGTAGAGGTTCCGCAGGCTGAGGGTGATGCGTCACGTTGTCCCGATCTTCACGACGTAGGATGAACACTGATAACTAGCGGAAGAATAGCCGGATAACTTGCTGCAAGCAGTGATAACTAGTGCAACGTGGCAAATAAAACTCGAAGCCAACCACCGTCTTTAACCGGCAACCTGAATCGAGGATTCGCCCAACCACACTCTCAAGGAACCAACCAACACAGCCTACAATCAATCAAGGAATACCTTGAAGGGAGTAGGAGCACCAATTGGGAGCGGATGAAGCCACCGCCTATGTAATCCCGCGAGGAAATCACAAGAGCAAAGGGGTAGAGATCACTCTCTGGATTTGTTAGCACGCAGCTGAACAAAGGGGTTTTGTCTTTCAATTATCAAAGTCTTAGATTTCAATGAGTTTTAGGGGGTATTTATACTAGCAACAGCCCTGCTAGATAGGTATGAAAACGAAATAGAGTTTCTTAGGGAAGGCAATGTGAAAGGTCCCCTCGAAATGGATTCCCAAAGTGGCTTCGCGTGATTGTTGGCCTCTAGAGCAGTTTCCAATAAATTGACCATATCTTTTTATTGGGAATTCCAAATGATGAACCGTTTCTTGGGTGTGAACTGGACTCAAACGGCTTTCCAGCAATGTATGCCAACCAGCATGAAACATTGTAGATAGGTACAGTTTTACTTGGCAAGTTGTACCAACATTCTGTCATGACAGACTGTTGACCTAGTGAGTAGTCTGTACTAATTCTGGTCTGCAGGCAATATGGAGTATCCACACTAGTCACCACTAGATTCAGTGGAAAGTAGACTCATCAAGCTTTCCAACAAGTGCTCATGGACCTTCACAGCTTTTGTGAGTAAAAAGTTATGAAGATTTCATTGCACTGGTCTGTTTTTGACTTCCATTGGTCCGTTTTTGACATCTTCTGGAACTTGCACTGGTCCGTTCTTCATGGTCCAATTCTTCCTTCTCTTCTTCTATATACCTGAGTACAATCAAGGTACAACACTTAGGTAGTATATAATTCTCATTAATGTTAAAATGAATCTCACAAAGTAGCGCTTGGACCTCTTGTTGTAGCTTCTTTGCACGACTACGTGTAATCGGTCCATCGATGACTTGGGCTGGTGTCGGTGTAGGTGAAACTTGAGTGGGTGTAGCTTGACTTGGAGCTTGTGACATCTTGCATGGTGGCATGGTCATATCATCCTCCCCACTTGAAAAGGAGTCGTCCTCGACTCTAAAGTGTCTTCACTTGTGAATGGTGAGAGATCAGCAACATTGAAGGAGTTGCTCACACCATAACTTGCAGGAAGATCCATCTTGTATGCATTGTCATTGATCTTCTCAAGAACCCGAAATGGACCATCTCCTCGTGGCAGCAATTTTGATTTGCGCTGCTGAGGAAAACGATCCTTGCGCAAGTGTATTCACACCAAGTCCCCGGGTTCAAATAACACCTTCTTCCTATGTTTGTTCATACTTGCAGCATTGCGTCCTGCCTTGAGTTCAATTGCTTCCTTGGTCTTCTCGTGTACCTTCTTGATGTATGCAGCACGCTTGGAGGCTTCCATATTGGTTCTTTCCTGCAATGGAAGGGGCAACAAATCTATCGGAGCAATAGGTTTGAACCCATATACAATTTCAAAAGGACACATATTAGTGGTAGAGTGTACTGCCCTGTTATATGCAAACTCCACATGTGGCAAACATTCCTCCCAAACCTTCAGGTTCTTTTTCACCATAGTTCGCAACAACATTGACAATGTGCGATTCACCACTTCAGTTTGTCCATCGGTTTGAGGGTGACAAGTGGTGGAGAACAAAAGCTTGGTTCCAAGCTTTGCCCATAATGTTTTCCAAAAATAGCTCACAAACTTGACATCACGATCAGATACAATGGTTCTAGGCATTCCATGCAGCCGCACAATTTCCCTGAAGAACAAATTAGCAATATGTGAAGCATCGTCGCTCTTGTTACAAGGAATAAAATGAGCCATCTTTGAAAATCTATCAACCACAACAAAAATTGAATCTTTTCCTTTCTGTGTTCTAGGCAACCCCAAGACAAAATCCATGCTTATGTCTTCCCAAGGAGTTTTAGGAGTAGGTAAAGGAGTATATAAACCATGAGGGTTCAGTTTAGACTTAGCTTTGTGACAGGTAACGCATCGCTCCACGAATCTGATGACATCTCTTCTCATCTTGGGCCAATAAGAATGATCTTCTAGCAGCTCATAGGTTTTCCTTTGTCCAAAATGGCCCATCAATCCTCCCCCATGAGACTCCTGCAACAAAAGCAATCTAACCGAAGAATTTGGAACACAGATTTTGTTAGCTCTAAGCGAAAATCCATCATGTATATGATACTTTTACCAACCTTTTCCATTTTTACAATGATTATATGGTTCTGAAAATTCAGGGTCATTACTGTACATTTCTTTCAAACTTTCAAGTCCCAAAACCTTTACCTCAAGTTGGTTTAGCAACACACACTTTCGTGACAGAGCATCAGCAACAACATTGTCCTTACCTTTCTTATATTTCACAATGTATGGAAATGTTTCGATAAACTCAACCCATTTGGCATGACGACGGTTCAGTTTTGCTGTCCTTTCAAGTACTTCAAAGCTTCATGATCAGAGTGAATACTTTTGGCCATAAGTAGTGCTGCCATGTTTCAAGCACACGCACCAAAGCATATAATTCTTTATCATACACCAAATAATTCAGTTGAGCACCTCCTAGTTTTTCACTAAAATATGCTAAAGGTTTTCCTTGTTGCATTAAACCTCCTCCTATCCCAATTCCACTAGCAGCACATTCTATTTCAAAAGTTTTAGTGAAATCAGGAAGAACAAGTACAGGTGCTTCAGTCAAACGTTTCTTTAATTTTTGAAATGCATTTTTTGTGATTTTTCTCATTTAAAGTCAACACCTTTCTTTGTCAATTCATTCAAAGGAGCAGCGATGGTACTGAAGTCGCTCACAAACCTCCTATAAAAACCAGGAAGGCCATGAAAACTTCTTACTTGACTTACATTTGTTGGAGTTGGCCAATCCTTGATGGCTTTCACCTTGCTTTCATCCACTTCTATGCCCTTTCCTGAAACAACAAAGCCAGGAAACACAACATGGTCTGTGCAAAACTGCACTTCTCAAGATTAGCAAATAATTTCTCCTTTCTAAGCTCTTCCAAGACTTGCCGAATATGATTCACATGTTCCTCAAAAGACTTGCTGTAAATTAAGATATCATCGATGTAGACAACAACAAATTTTCCAATGAAAGCTCTCAAGACATGGTTCATTATTCTCATGAAAGTACTAGGAGCATTAGTCAAATCAGAAGGCATAACTAACCATTCATACAGCCCAAATTTTGTTTTAAATGCAGTTTTCCATTCATCCCCTGTTTTCATTCTTATCTGATGGTATCCACTTCTCAAATCAATTTTAGTGAATATGGTGGAACCACTTAATTCATCAAGCATGTCATCTAAACGTGGGATAGGATGGCGATAGCGAACAGTGATGTTATTTATAGCTCTACAATCAACACACATTCTACAAGAACCATCTTTCTTAGGTACTAAAATTACAGGAACAACACAAGGACTTAAACTTTCACGAACAAAACTTTTATCAAGAAGTTCTTGCACTTGCCTTTGTATCTCCTTTGTTTCTTCTGGATTGGTTCGGTATGGTGGTCGATTAGGTAGTGCAGCCCCTAGAATGAGATCAATTTGATGATCAATCCCACGAATTGGAGGTAGTCCCGCTGGTGTTTCCTCTGGAAAGACTTCTCCATAGTCCTACAAAAGATGAGACACAACACTAGGAAGAGAGGTCATGTCGTTAGCTGAAATTAAAATGTCTTTGTATACAAGTACAAAGAGCACTTGTTCGGGGTTGTTCCTCACTTCTCTCATTTCAGATTTTGTGGCTAGCATGACTAAATTCTCTCCCTCTCCTTTCTTTTTCTCCCTCAAATTTGGCTTGTGGCACTCACTCACCGAATTGTGGATGGCACTCAATTTCTTTTGCTCTCCTTCCTCTCTACTCACTGGAACAATTTCAGATTTCTTTTGTAAATGTTCAGCCATGATTTGTTGGGGTGTCATAGGCTTGAGAACAAACTTCTTCCCCATTAGATTGATAGTAAACTGATTTGTTCTCCCACAATGTTGGCTATATCGATCATATTGCCATGACCTTCCAAGCAGCGAGTGACACACCGACATAGGCACCACATCACACTCTACTGTGTCAACATATTCACCAATCTTGAATGGAACGTGTCGACGAAAGCTGGTCGGCAGTCTACCTTGGGGTATACCCACGGTAGTAGTTTATCGGTAGACGGTGCGCAAACTACGAACTCGATGGTGACGCAAGACACGGACAAGCTTTTTATCCAGGTTCGGCCGCCGAGTTGGCGTAATACCTACGTCCTGCGTCTGGTTGTATTGATTTGTGCTGAGAGAATATGATGTATGATCTGTCCTCTAGGGGACCCCTGCCCCTCCTTATATATCCTTAAGGGACAGAGTTACAAGCAAAGTATCCTATTTGGTACAAAATCTTGTAGCCTTGCGGTGCACGCCGACCAGTCGTGCGCCGCACGTCTTCATCTCGTGGGCCGAGCCACCTCTGATGGTGCGGCCCATATAGGCCCATGAGGGTATAGGGGTTTATACCCCCACAGCTAGTCCCCGAGCACCATGTATTATGATGTAACACGCCGTCTTGAGCTTCTTCGATTAGTGAGGCTTGACGTCTTCAATAAGTAGGAAAGTCGCCCAAACAGTTGCAACGGTATTTTGACAAACTCAAAAGACAGTTGATCAACATTGACATCGAAGAAGCAGGTTGTTCGAAGAATGCATGGTGCTCTTAATTAAGAAAGATTTCTTTCCTGGTGAAGTGTGCCCACTTTACTTTTCTGAAAAGTATAGTCTTTCAAAAAGCAAGCATATTCACCGCAAGGTGAAGTGTGCCCACTTAGTCCCCGAGCCTGGTAGTAGGTGACGTAGGCACGTGGTGCCAGGGTCAAAAGAAAAGTCCTCAAAGAAATTCTGAAACTGAGATGCATCGCCAGATGCATCGTACCGATGTAGTCCCCGAGCTTGCTGGAAGGCGAAGTATGAGCCTTGTAGCAAGGTCTAAAAAATTGAATTTACCAGTCCCCGAGCATATCATGCTCGTATGCAATTGAATAGACTAATCGACCAGTCCCCGAGCATAGAACGCTCGGTGGTCGGTACAGTCCCCGAATTCTCAAATTGGTGGGCTGGTCGACCAGTCCCCGAGCGTATAGTGCTCGGTGGTCGGTGCAGTCCCCAAGCTCTTAAATTGGTGAGCTGGTCGACCAGTCCCCGAGCGTATAGTGCTCGGTGGTCGGCACAGTCCCCGAGCACGGCGTAGGGACCGGTGGACAAGTCCCCGAGCGTGGTTGGGAATGTAAACGTGCTCGGTGGTCGGCACAGTCTTCGAGCATAGCATAGAGAGTAGTCGACAAGTCCCCGAGCGTGGTTGGGAACGTAAACGTGCTCGGTGGTCGGAGCAGTCCCCGGGCACAGCGTAGGGAATAGTCGACGAGTCCCCGAGCGTAGCTTGTCGACTGGGCCAAACTCCTGAAAAATAAATATAGAGAAAATAGGTAGTACATGATGTATAAATAAACTCTAGATAAAAAATCAGCACTGAGATAAGTTTTAGACTTTTTATTATAAAATTAGCACGAGTAGTTAATTCATCCTAGAGCTTGTACCAGCTCTGGTCTAGCCAACAATCAGCATGAGGTGCGGAACCTAGACACGCGTGGGATTGCCAGCCTCGCCAGAGAGTTACTGCCGACCACCCGGAACGCAGAGGGCGGATCTCGTGCACGTGTAGGGAGGAGTCGGAGACAGTACCGGCTCTGGAAAGCTCGTGTAGGAGAAAAAACTAGTGTGGCTAAACAAAAAGTTGTTTTTGAAGGATAATAAAAAATATTATGCCAAAAATAAATAAGATATTAGAAGTGTACTTATCTTTGGATGAAAGTCTGGTCGGTGACGACAAAATTGTCTGGCCCTCGAGCTTTTGGACTTGTTATCGTGACGGTGGTCGCGGTTGTCGTAGCGCCGTTCTTCGCGGCGATTATTATTGCGACTGGTGGTCAGAGCAAGTAGGCCAAACAACTTGGTCGTTAGCCCGAGCAGATCGATGTCGTCGATCTGCCTCTCTTTGTAGTAGGGAAGCAGGTGACGCATTGTCGGCGTGGTCGGAGACGGTGCTGGTGTGGTCGAAACCGTAGCCAGCGTGGTTGAAGCCGCCGCCGACGTCGATGAAGAAGTGGTTGGCGCAGATCGGATCTACACCTCCTCCGTGGTCATGGCGGTGAAGTTGTTGAGGCTGACGGTGAACGTGAAGTCGCCCGCCATGGCCGCGAAGTCGGGAATGATGGCCATCTTGTTCGTCGGGAGAGCTGTACGCACACCCCCTACCTGGCGCGCCACTGTCGACGAAAGCTGGTCGGCAGTCTACCTTGGGGTATACCCACGGTAGTAGTTTATCGGTAGACGGTGCGCAAACTACGAACTCGATGGTGACGCAAGACACGGACAAGCTTTTTATCCAGGTTCAGCCGCCGAGTTGGCGTAATACCTACGTCCTGCGTCTGGTTGTATTGATTTGTGCTGAGAGAATATGATGTATGATCTGTCCTCTAGGGGACCCCTGCCCCTCCATATATCCTGAAGGGACAGAGTTACAAGCAAAGTATCCTATTTGGTACAAAATCTTGTAGCCTTGCGGTGCACGCCGACCAGTCGTGCGCCGCACGTCTTCATCTCGTGGGCCGAGCCACCTCTGATGGTGCGGCCCATATAGGCCCATGAGGGTATAGGGGTTTATACCCCCACAGAACGTTTACTTTATATCCAATATTGATATCTCCCGAATCATTCAGCCACTGTACATGATATGGATGAGGGTGTCATAGCAGCTTCAGGCCAAGTTTATCAACCATCTCACGACTAGCAAGATTATGGCAGCTCCCTCCATTAATAATCACCTTCACCACCTTATCTTGTACCTTTGCTCTGGTTTGAAATAAATTATGTCGCTGCCCATTTTCAGCTTCTTTCATTTGAACACTCAAGATTTGAGTCACCACAAGAGCAGCACCATGCTCAAATTCACAGCCAGTATGTTCCTCATCTTCATGGGCCTCACCAACATGTTCTTCCTCAGCTTCCTCTTCACTAGCTGATTCAAATTCTCCACTATCATTCACAATGACCACACGATTATTTGGACACTCTCTTGATACATGTCCACGACCTCCACACTTGAAGCACTGAATTCCACTACTCTTGGAAGTGGAACCCACTGAAGTAGTGTTTGATGCTGCTGGTTTTGAACTTGGGACAACAGTGTTCTTTCCACTAAAAGTACCCTGAAAATTAGATCGTGAGCCTCCACTTGAGCCTTTCACCATGGATGGTTCAGCAGAAAACTTGGTGATTGATTTGCTTCCTCCATAGAAGTTCCTCATACCAAAGGACAAGGACTTGCTGCTCTTAGCATCTTGCTGCAATTGACGTTCAGCTTTGGTTGCTTGATGTACCAAATCAATAATATAGCGGTATGGCTGAAACTCAACAATGCGCTGAATATTGCGATGCAGCCCAGCCATAAAACGTGCAATAGTTTGCTCTTCATCTTTATACACATTGGCTCTAATCATAGATTTCTCCATCTCCTTATAATACTCTTCAACAGAGAGACTTCCTTGCTTCAAATTCTGCAATTTATCAAAAAGATCACGCCGATAGTGCTTCGGCACAAAACGACTTCTCATTTCTCTCTTAATTTCATTCTAAGTTGCAATAGGATGTCTTCCATCTTCTTCACGATCACTGAGGAGCTGCTCCCACCATATCAGAGCATATCCTTCAAACTCCAGAGATGTCATTGCCAGCTTCTTCTCTTCTGAATAATTATGCAAGCGAAAGATTTTATCCATTTTCAGCTCCCAAGTGAAATAAGCTTCAGGATCAGACCCACCATCAATCTTTGGCATGGTAAACTTCAGTTTTCGCAGCCTCTCCTCATGATTGCCTCTTCTACGATGTCGGCGACCATATCGATATTGAGAATGATCATCATCATCCTCCTTTTCAGATTCTTCATCATCATGATTTCTTCGACCTTGACCTCTTCCCCTACCTCGGTTCCTCCTTCCTTGTTCCCTTGAGCTTCTACTAGCAGCACTTCTATCACTCATATCTCCATCTTCACCATGGTTGCTTGCTCCATCATGAGGTTGGCGACGCCTTCTGATTTCAGTCATAAGGTTCTGAAGATCTTGTGTCAACCTATCTTGCTTTTCTTCTATGCTTTGTCGGAGTTCATTAAATTGTGCCAAAGTGACACAATCCTCTATTCCATCACCCATCTTCCTGTAAGGTTAGCTGAATGCAAATAAATTGTATTTGTGGAATATTAAAATTTGGTGGCCCTCACAACTCACCACTCTAACCACCAAGGCTCTTATGAATTCCACTGCTGCCGATTACAAGGAAAACAAATGTGTGGTGGCAACTGAAAGTGATGGCGAGGCGAATACAAGAACAGAGAGTACCGATTATGATGATTTTTTTATGTGGAGCTTGGTGGGGAGTAATATACAAGGAATGCAATCTGAATTCTAGTTGTTGTAAAGTTAAGTAACGATCCAAACTAGAAGTTCTCTGCCCAGTGCTGACCAAAAGATATGAAAGAAGTAAATGATCACACACACACAAAGAAATTTCAGAATTGATGCAAACAAGGAGTATGATTGGGATGCAAGTGTTGCAATCAGACCCAACCAAAGTTTTGCACCAAACAAAGATACCAAACTGGTTGCAGAACTTGATATGAAACTTTCAGCACTTGTGCACATAAACCAACTAATCTTTCAGACTTTCTCTCTGAACTTTTCTCAACTTTTTTTGTCACTTCCCTTTTTTTGCACTTTGTTTTCTTTTTTTGACACACTTTTTTTCTTTTTATATAGAACTAAAAATAGGAATCAGATTATGATACTTGCACAACTAAAGACAGAAATAAAACAACAACCAGTAGCTAGATAGGATCAAAGTTAACACAAAGGATGATATAGGCTATAGAGATTTTTTTTGTGGAGATTTTTAGATATAAAAGAGGCACAAAGAACACGCGAAGGATAAATGTTCAGCAACTAAAACAAAGACTCTAATGGACTGCAACTTAACCGAACTCACTAAAATAACAGATTTAAACAAAGGTCTAAGCAATATATTTTTCTGGCTTTTCGGTGGATAGGACGAAGCAAAATATATATGTAGCTAGGGATAAAATTCCTAACGTGGTAACGAAATCTTTGATACCAGATGATGCGTCACGTTGTTCCGATCTTCACGACGTAGGATGAACACCGATAACTAGCTGAAGAACAGCCGGATAACTTGCTGCAAGCAGCGATAACTAGTGTAACCTGGCAAATAAAACTCGAAGGCAACCACCGTCTTTAACCGGCAACCTGAATCGATGATTCGCCCAACCACACTCTCAAGGAACCAACCAACACAGCCTACAATCAATCAAGAAATACCTTGAAGGGAGTAGGAGCACCAATTGGGAGCGGATGAAGCTGCCGCCTATGTAATCACGCGAGGAAATCGCAAGAGCATAGGGGTAGAGATCACTCTTTGGATTTGTTAGCACGCAGCTGAACAAAGGGGTTCTGTATTTCAGTTATCAAAGACTTAGATTACAATGCGTCTTAGGGGGTATTTATACTAGCAACAGCCCTGCTTGATAGGTATGAAAACGAAATAGAGTTTCTGAGGGAAGACAATGTGAAAGGTCCCCTCAAATGGATTCCCGAAGTGGCTTCGCGTGACTGTTGGCCTCTAGAGGAGTTTCCAATAAACTGACCATAACTTTTTAATGGGAAGTCCAAATTATGAATCGTTTCTTGGGTGTGAAACTAGACTCAAGGGATTTCCAGCAGTGTATGCCAACCAGCATGAAACATTGTAGATTGGTACAGTTTTACTTGGCAAGTTGTACCAACATTTTGTCACAACAAACTGTTGACCTTCTGAGCAGTTTGTACTAATTCTAGTCTACGAGCAATATGGAGTATCTAAACTGGTCACAACTAGAATCATTGGAAAGTAGACTCGTCGCTCATGGACCTTCATAGCTTTTGTGAGTAAAAAGTTATGAAGATTTCTTTGCACTGGTCCATTTTTGACTTCCACTGGTCCATTTTTGACATCTTCTAGAACTTGCACTGGTCCGTTCTTCTTGGTCTGATTCTTCCTTCTCTTCTTCTATATACCGGAGTACAATCAAGGTACAACACTTAGGTAGTATATAATTCTCATTAATGTTAAAATGAATCTCACAAAGTAGCGCGTGGACCTCTTGTTGTAGCTTCTTTGCACGACTACGTGTAATCGGTCCATCGATGACTTGGGCTGGTGTCGGTGTAGGTGAAACTTGAGTGGGTGTAGCTTGACTTGGAGCTTGTGACATCTTGCTTGGTGGCATGGTCATATCAGAGGGGGAACTAGGACCGGGGCGGAGGTCAACGTTTTCTTCAGGCTATCAAGGGCTTCCTCGGCTTCGGGGGTCCACGAGAAATGTTCAGCCTTTTTCAAGAGCCGATATAGCGGCAACACCTTTTCTCCAAACCTTGAGATGAAACGGCTTAGTGCTGCCAAACACCCCGTGACTTTTTGCACTCCCTTGATGTCTCGAATCGGCCCCATTCTTGCAATGGCCGAGACTTTCTCGGGATTGGTACCCCAAGAGCTTGCCTCGGGGTACGCCAAAGATGCACTTCTCGAGGTTGAGCTTGATTTTGTTGGCGCGTAGACAACCGAAGGCGATCTAGAGGTCCTCAATCAGGTCAGTTCGTTTTTTCGATTTCATGACGATGTCGTCGATGTATGCCTCGACCGTCGACCCTATGTGTTTACCAAACACGTGAACCAAAAAAGTTTGTATTTGATATCACCAAAGACGATAGGATATTTGACTTTCTGCTGCTTCAGGAGGGGCAAATTAAGTTGTCACCCAACCATGTGATTCCATCGTCAGAAGAGTTAAAAAAGATTAAGTATTGCAAGTGGCATAATGCAACATTTCGTAGTACAAATGAGTGCAAGGTTTTCACGCAACAGCTGCAATCGGCTATAGAGTCTCGGAGGATTATGTTCGATAGCACCAAAGCTCAAAAGCCGATGAAGATTGACCAACATCCTTTCCCTACAAATATGTTGGATGCTAAGGGAAAGACCAAAGTATTGACTTCAGAGGCAGCTGAAAGAAGCGCATCGGTAGATCCTCAGCACTAGATTACCGCCGATGATACCAAAAGCAAGGGCTTCTTCCAGGAATGAACCAGCTCAGGAGTGCGAAGTTCGGTATCGTCGCCAACAGTAAGATCATCGTAGGGAAGAAGAAAGGCGCCGACAGGAGTGGAATCGGCATAAAGATCACTAGAATTGCCTGTTCTTCATCCACTATTGGGAGCAAAACATCAAGCTAAAAACTGTTAGAGACTGCCCTGAGTGCAATGGCTATAATCGGTATGATAGACCAAATCGGCAGTATCAAGACAACGATCGGCGTTTTGGTGGGCCAATTAGAGGAAGGGCGTCAGTTCATAATCGACTGGGGGGCAGACTCGGTGTGCACGATAGGCTTGGTGAGCGTGTCGGTTATTTTCCTAGGAACCAAGAAGAGCTTGAAGAGATGGCGGATGCGCGAGTTCCCAATGAGTTCATATTTTGCAGAGACGCTAATACTTATCAGGTGGAATCGAGGGAAAGTCGTCACCAGTCGGTAAGACAGCCACAACTTCCCCCATGGTGTCCAGAGGGGTTGACAAGGACATAGAAGAGGAGGTTGCAGCGGGAGCAACAAGAAGAACTGAGTAAAGAAGAAAATTCTACTAAGTCTGGAGATCGACAGCAGTCAGGTCCTAAGGGAACAGGTCCATCGGTAGACATTAATGTGGTGTTTATATTGCCGATGGAATTCCTGGCACCTTTCAGTGATGATGAGGAGGCAGATTTTTCTGATCAAATAGCTCAATTGGCTCTAGATCCGATGACGGCTACTTTTGAAAAGCCTACCGATAACGAGAGACAACATCTTAAAGCTCTGTTCGTCAAAGGCAGGGTTGATGGACAGCTGATGACCAAGATACTTGTTGATGGTGGGGCTGCTATCAATATCATGCCATATGCAGTCTATCGCAAGCTTGGCAAAGGAGATCAAGATTTGACCAGGACCGATATGATGTTTAAGGATTTTGAAGGAAATGTGTCTCCAGTCAAGGGACCCATATGTGCTGAGTTGACCATCGGCAGCAAAACCTTGCCGACAACTTTCTTCGTCATGAGTGGAAAGGGCGCTTATAATTTGCTGTTGGGTAGAGATTGGATTCATGCCAATTGTTGCATCCCATCTACAATGCACCAATGCTTGGTTCAGTGGGTAGGTGACAAAATTGAAATTGTCCCAGGGGATTCTTCATATGTTATTGCATCGGCAGAAGCAGATACTTATGAAAATACCATATGCATTTCAGGGGAAGTTTGGGAGAAGGATTTCCTCAAGGTTGCTGATTATGAAATTCCACCGATCCAAGCAGTCGGTTCTGATGAAGAGTTTTAATGGATAGGTTCGCCGATGATGGAAAGTTAGGATAGGGGTTTACATCGGCCGATGATTTAGCAGAAGTAGATATAGGTAATGGTGATAGGCCAAGACCTACTTTCATTAGTGCTAAGTTAGATTCTGAGTGTAAGCAGCAGTTAACTGATTTGTTAAAAGAATATAAAGATTGCTTTACTTGGGATTATACCGAGATGCCTGGTTTAGACCGATCTATTGTTGAACATCGGCTACCTATCAAATCTGGATTTCGGCCGCATCAGCAGCCAGCTCGCCGATGCAATCCTAATATTCTTCCTGATATTAAGGCCGAAATAACTAAACTTATTGAAGCTAAATTTATTCGGCAATGTCAGTATGCCGAGTGGATTTCTAATGTCGTTCCAGTTTACAAGAAGAATGTGAAGCTTCATGTCTGCATTGATTTTAGGAATCTTAACAAGGCTACACCGATGGATGGTTATCCAATGCCGGTTGCCGATTTGTTGGTTGATGCTGCAGCTAGACATCGAGTTATTAGCTTTATGGATGGCAATGCAGTATACAATCAGATATTTGTGGCTGAAGAAGATATTCCTAAGACTGTATTTATTTGTCCTGGTCATGTTGGATTATTTGAATGGATAGTTTGACCTTTGGCTTGAAGAATGCTGGTGCTACTTATTAGAGGGCCATGAATTTTATCTTTCATGAGTTCATCGACAAATTGGTGGAAATATATATTGATGATGTGGTGGTTAAGTCTGGGGACTTCACAAAACATCTTGCCGATTTACGAAAGGTGTTGGAGTGCACAAGGAAACATGGTTTAAAGATGAATCCTTATAAATGTGCATTTGGTGTATCGGCAAGACAGTTTCTTGGTTTTATGGTGCACCAAAGAGGGATTGAAATTAGTAGAAGATCTATTGATGCTATTAACAAGATAGTTGCTCCCACCAACAAAACTGAGCTTCAATCATTGATCGGCAAGATAAAATTCATCAGACGATTTATATCTAATTTGTCTGGTAAGATTCGTGCTTTTAGTCATTTACTTAAGTTAAAAGCCTATCAAGTGTTTGTATGGGGAAGAGAGCAACAGTCAGCATTGGATGAAATTAAGAATTATTTAACAAATCCTCCAGTTCTAGTTCCACCTCAGCAAGGAAAACCTTTCAGATTGTATTTGTCTACATTTGGAATGGTCATCGGTTCGGCTCTAATTCAAGAATTTGAAGGGAAGGAACGTGTGATTTATTATTTAAGTAGAAGACTGGTGGATGCCGAGACAAGGTATTCGGTGATCAAAAAATTATGTTTATGCTTATACTTTTCATGTATCAAGTTGAGACACTATTTGCTATCGGCCGAATGCACTGTTATATGCAAAGATGATGTAGTCCGGTACATGCTATCTATGCCGATTATGAGTGGTAGAATCAGCAAATGGATTTTAGCACTGTCGGAATTTGATTTGCGCTATGAATCGGCTAAGGCAGTCAAAGGGTAGATTATGGCTGATTTTGTTACTCAGCATTGTGGTGTAGTAGGAACGTTAGAGATCGTTCCTTGGCCGCTCTTCTTTGATGGATCCACGTGTGACCGGGGGGCAGGAATCGGTATAGTATTAATTTCTCCTCAGGGAAAGAAGTACGAGTTCTCTTTGCCGATTGTTGCCACGTCAACGAATAATCAAGCTGAATACCAAGCTCTGATCAAAGGGTTGGAATTGTTAAAATAGGTTCATGCTGATGCTATTGAAATCTTTGGCAATTCTATGCTTGTTATAAATCAATTGGCTAGAACTTACGAATGCCGGAGTGATGTTTTGATAACTTAATATGAAAAGAGCATACAATTATTGGGGGAGTTCAAAGATTTCCGATTGGAGCATGTTCCTCGATTACATAATGAAGAGGCTAATCGGTTGGCTCAGCATGCCTCGGGATATCAACCTATCTTAAATATATCGGCAATCAGTGCCGATGATTGGAGAAAGGAACTTATTGATTACTTAAAAGAACCATCTAAAAAGGTTGAGAGGCGCGTCAGGTTTCAAGCTACCAAGTATGTACTGCTTGGAGAAGAGTTATATTATCAAATGATAGATGGAGTTCTGCTCAAGTGCTTGGGTGATGATGAGGCTAAGAGCTTGATGGGTGAAATCCATGAAGGAGTGTGCGGAGAACATCAGTCGGCTTTTAAGATGAAGTGGATGATTAGGAGAAACTGGTATTATTGGCCGACTATACTTGAGGATTGCTTTAAATATTTCAAAGGATGTCAAGGATGTCAGAGATTTGGCAATATTGAAAGGGCACCCACATCGGCCATGATTCCTATTATTAAGCCTTGGCCGTTCCGGGGATGGGCTATTGATCTAATCGGCCAGATCTATCCGCCATCGAGCAAGAGGCATAAGTTCATCTTAGTTGCCACTGACTATTTTACTAAGTGGGTTGAAGCTATTCCGTTGAAGAAAGTAACATCGGCTAGCATGATTGATTTTGTGAAAGAGCATATTGTTTACCGATTTGGTATTCCTCAAACAATCACTACCGATCAGGGTACTATGTTCACATCAGTAGAGTTTGATGAATTTGCAATCGGTATGAGGATTAAAGTGTTGAATTCTTCTCCTTATTATGCTCAAGCCAATGGACAAGCCGAAGCATCTAATAAAGGAATTATTAAGCTCATCAAACGAAAGATTGAAGAAAATCCTAGAAGGTGGCATACATTGTTGAATGAAGCTTTGTGGTCATATCGGATGGCATGTCATGGATCGACCAAAGTTTCACCTTATCAGTTGGTATACAAACACGATGCAGTGCTACAATGGGAAATTAAGACTGGATCTAGGCGGGTCTCTTTTCAAGATCAATTGGCTGCCGATGACTATGCTACTTTGATGAAAAATGAGTTAGACGATTTGGCAGGGCATCGGTTGAGAGCTTTGATAAGTATAGAAGAAAATAAAAAGAGTGTTGTTAGGTGGTATGATAAAAAGGTAAAAGCTAAGGACTTTGCCAATGGAGATTTGGTATGGAAATTAATTTTACTGATTGGGACAAAAAGTTTAAAGTTTGGAAAATGGTCTCCTAATTGGGAGGGTCCTTATCGGATAAATCAGTCTGCTCCTAGTAAAGCTTATATTTTGGAGACTGTCGAAGGAGTTGAATTTCCTAGAGCATTGAATGGAAAATATCTAAAGGGGTATTACCCAAGCATTTGGGTCGATGCATAAAACTTTAAGTGCCGATAAAACTCCTATCGACTGGATAAAATGTATCTGGGGCTGTGCATAATGTTTTAAAGGTGCCGATAACAGTCCTATCGGCTAGACTGGAATGATCAGAAGTGTCTAAGGGCGGGACGAAACAAGCCGCCGATGAGGAGCTTACAGATTCAGCAAGGCTTGAATGGCCGATATGGCGCGTAGGCGAATCTGGTTAGCTTCTATCTCCCAGATGTCTTCATCAGCAGAGCCATCTACTGGCTTTACCTTCTTCTTGATCTGCAGTGCCTTGCAGGCATAGATGTTATGTTCTTGTTGGAGAGTTTTGATCATCTCAGACACTTGTTGGAGCTCGGCTAGCAGAGTTTCCCTTCTTGCTGATGGATTAGAAATCTTCTGTTTCAACGTCTCCTCTGAAGACTGCAGAATGCCGATGCTCTTACGTTTCTCATCGGCATGGCGCTTTACTTGCATTACATCCTCTATGAGTTAGACGTGAGCAGCTCTATCGGCAAGACGCTGGGTGGCTTTCTGGTACTGGAGCTGGCGGCTTTCCAAATATGCGGCTTGAAACAAGATTTCTTCTGCATCAACTAGGGTTTGGCCCCAAAGGGTTTTAAACAGAGCTTTGGCTGGATCAGAATCATCAACCAACTGAGCAGTATCTTGATGTAGCAGGACCAATAGGTCTTCCATCTTGGCTTTGATTTATGCCGATGAGACCCCTACTGCTTGGGAGGAGCTCGCTTCTTCACCTTCATCATCAGAAATATCGATAGCAAAGGAGAATAAGCTGTCTGGAGAGTCTTGTTCCTAAAAAAGGAGCAAAGATAAGTTATCTGGTAATCAGATGTTGAAAATAAAGAATGGAGACCAGAGACTTACTTGCTTCAGAGCGATTTTGCGCCTCTGACGAGGGGATGCGGCTGGTACTATAGGTTGATCAGCTGGAGTTGCCGATTGGACAATATCAACTGAAATATTACAAGAGTGATTATGATTTATAAAAATAAGAATCATCGGTAATAACGTAATCATCAATGCTTTACCTTGAGTAGGAGCAGTGCTTGTTTGTTCTGGGGTGACAACCGATGATACACTCAAATCAGTTAGGTCGGCAATCTGCTCAAATACATCAGCTGGCGCTTCTTGTGGCTGAGGTGCTGATCGAGAAGGGGACGGTGCTTGTTGTGTCTGGATTTCTGGTGAAGAGGGTGACGATTCCACATGAATCAGCGATACTGGACGAGGAGGAGAAGATGGTGCTATTTTCTGACGCTTTGGTTGTGATTTGGTACTCTTGGGACCTTTCCTCTTGACTTGGCTAGGCTGGGGGGCATCGACACTTGTTTGAGCACTTCTGGTTCTTGCCGATTTGCCGGTCTGCTGATACAACAACAAAATTTCTTGAGTACAAATATAACAGAATATTGATGAAATCTTGTTGAACAGTAAAAGTTACCGATAAAGTTCCCGTAGCAGCCGATGTATCCTAAAAAGATTGTGTGAGTATAGAATGGAATCGGTATAAGCAGAGGAAATCAAAAGTCTACCTTGAAAGCTTGTGCCAAGGTAGCAACAACAACTGTTGGGGACGTCTTTGACCGCCTGGTGGTTATCTTCTTAAAACGCACATTCCGATGCATTAGAGCTGCCAGGCTTGGTGCATTGTTGCTGATTAGAGAAATTGGACCTGACGGGAGGAGTTCAATCGGTTTTCCACTTCTGCTGACTGTTGGTGGCAAGTTGTCGACCTGTTTGAAAGAGAGAAGGTGAGTTACCGATAAGGATAAAAGTAACAAAAGAATTGAGGTATCGGTTGGAGACTTACAGTGTTTTTAGGGACCTTATACTTGGGGTCGATCATGCCGCGGTATGTCAGAGCCGATGCACAGAACAGATGTTCTTTCTACTCTTCCCACCACTGTTTGTATGCCTGAGTGATGAAGAGAGCCGGGATCCAAGCCGATAGATCGATATCTGACGTATCGGCATTTGGTTGAAGCTGGGCTATCCTTATCCATTCAAGACCGCTGGTTATAGTTTCCCTTGGCTTCACCACATCGGCATAACAGAGTCCAATCGGCAATACCAGACGGTGTACAGGGCATATAGGCGTGCTCATACATGAGCCAATACCAGACGGTGTACAGGGGATAAGCTCAGGAGGCGCACGCGCCATCATCACCAAAGTACACCATAACAAGATGGCTCAAGACAATACCGGTACAGAGGCATCGAGTAAGTCAGTGCCATACCCCTATCAAAGCCTATACTAATGTCTAAATCTAGTAAACTTACGCCTCCCCTTGGACTATAAAAGGGGACGCTGAGGATGAGCGAACGGACACACAAGATATACAACGCACGTATAACACCATTCATACACTCCCACATCCTGCTAGGACTTAGAACCCTTAGCTCAATTCGCTTGTATTCGCGCGTGTACAAGCACTGAGGTGCAGGTTAATACATACTCTCCCCACCCCCCGCTGGATGTAGGACCTTCCTTCTCCCAAACCAAGATAAATACTAGTGTCAATCTCACATAACCATGTGGAAAGGAGAACACGTACACAAATCCACTCGTTGGTGTTACCCCCTGGGGTCAAAACACCAATAGTTGGCACACCAAGTAGGGGTCCTGCATGTTACTGATGATTTTCCATCTTTTTTCTAGATGGCCACCTCCGTCTCGCCGATTGCACGCTCCACAGTGATCTGGTTCGGCAGCCTCGAGTTCATGTCCACCAGCTTCAACTATGACATGATCCTGCTCTCAGTTAGAGGACTGGGAGGGGCACGCATCATGCCCGCATGGTCAAAGGCCCTGCGACGGCCTCACCACCATGCTTCCCCACCCAAGAGGAGGCGTGATCAGCATGATCACCACCGCCCCACTGCTGCTGCATGATCGCCACCCCACGCAGGGCAGGTTAGCCCCCCAGTGGAGGGGCCGACAGCTCCACGCGCAAGGGCAGTGGTCCGGATAGCTAACCAGTAGAGCAACCGCCCTACAGCGCTAAGGGACAGCATCCCCGGTGCACCCTCGTCGCCATATGCCCTACTGCCACATGGCCTGTTCGCCACCAGGGGGACGCTCCTATTCGGCATGGACAACGCGGCAACATCCCTCGCTAGGACAATATGTCTTGGTACCAACACGCATGTGGAATGGCCATTGGCCCTCAAATGCAGCATAGTGGCACGACAAGAGGCTCACTCAGTGGGTGAAAGCCCATGCTTTCCACAGATACGCACGCCTCGGCGCCTGGGACCCGGACACTACACCCTCACCATGATAAGACAACAACTAGCAGAGGAGTGGCGCAGATGCTTCTACACTACCGAGCAATACCCCAACTCCAAGTCCGACAGCTACGACCCTACGAGGCAATGGTTCAACATCGATGGAGCCGTGGCTACCACAGACGACACAGAGGACGAAGCCAACGCCGCCGCCGCCACTGCTCCAGCTCCAGCAGTAGGAGCAAACCTTAGGACCCCTAGGAATGAAGGACAGGCAGACCCACCCCCTTAGGACGACAAAGCTGCATAGCTGTGCAACTGCGCGAGTTGAAGGCCAAACTCGACGAGGATCGGGAATGCCTCGATTAACTAGAACGGGCTCTTGAGCAAGATCAACCGCACCCGCATGGTAGAGGCACGCTCGGTCACGCTCGAGACGTATGACGACAGATCTTCTAGGATGGAGAACTAGAGCACCTCATCAGTCGCTTGCCTCGAGCCAGTCAGAACATCATGGCGGCAACCATGCTACTGCATAATATGCCCGACCGCTCAAACTCCTAGGCACGACACATACGAGACAAAGTGCAAGGCTTGGTCCATGTGGCGGTAGCCTAGCAAGCTGAGAGCTCAGCCTCCCGATGTCGATGAGTAGCCACGGAGAAGCGCCCTGAGCCAGCTCAAAATGATAGAGAAGTATCAGTCCACCAGATGCCACCTCGTCGAGGCAAGAAGACGGTGCCAATCCAAGAGTGCCTCATCGACAATCGAGGGCTCCACGACGCTCGTCACAACATCAATGAACAAAGACACCGCAAGCTTGTAGACATGGAGGAACGAGGCTACAACACTCATCGAGGTGGACGCTACGACAGTGATGAGGACCAGATGGCACTAGAGCCGCTGGGCCCTCGAGTCTTCAGCCGGGCGACCCGCAGCACGCCGCTGCCTAGCCCGTTCTGACCCCCGACCAGCATCGCCAAGTACACCGATGAAACCAAGCCAGAGTTGTGACTGGCAGATTTCTAGCTGGCATGCCAGCTGGGAGGTGCTCGAGGAGATGATTGAGCTATTGTCCGGCAGCTACGACTTTCCTCTTGGACTCCGCTCGCAGGTGGCTCGTGGAACTTCCAGCCAATCAAATCTACGACTGGGCCGACCTGCTCTGGGTATTCGATGGGAATTTTAAGGGAACCTACATCCACCCCAGCAACTCATGGGACCTCAGCAAGTGCAAGCAAAAGTCTAGGTAGTCCCTATGAGAATACGCTCGATGCTTCTCCCAATAGCGCAAGGAGCTCCCACACATCCTCGACAATGATGTCATCCTGGCATTCGTATCAGGCACTACCTGTAAGGATTTGGTGTGAGATTTGGGATGAAATCATCTGTAGACCGTCGACAAGCTGATGGACGTGGTGGCAAACTATGCCGCCAGTGAGGAGGCAGTTGGCACTTTCTTTAGCCACGAGAGCGACAAGGGGAAGGCGCGAGCCGACGACAACGAGCGTCTCAGCAAGGGGCCCAAAAAGAATAACAACAAGAAGAAGAAAGTGCGGTAGAACAAGCGCGAGGCCCTAGACGATGACTTCATCACTGCGGTCAAGCACAAGAAGCCTCGAGGCCCCCAGAGGTGGCAGTCTTCGACAAAATGCTCAAGGAGCCCTGGCCTCACCACAAGGGAGGGGCCAACCATAAGCTCGAGGACTGCCGCATGCTGAAGAAATACTTTGACAGCCTAGGGCTAAAGAAGGACGACCAAAAGAAGGACAAGGGTGATGACAAGGGTGGAAGTAAGGACGACGAAGGGTTCCTTGCCGTCCACGACTGCTACATGACCTACGGTGGGCCCTCGACGCAGCTGTTGATGCAAAGCTAATCTGCAAACACAAAGGGCTAATACCCGATGTAAATGTTAAGGCGTGCAGCCGATTTGACCTTACAATCGACAAAGGTGGTAACTCGATCACTTTGGTCCCGACAAAAGCGATGCGCCCGGATGTCACGGCCAAGAGGTGATCACACGGAACTTGATAAAACATCGAGCCTAAGTCGACGAATTCCTAAGAACTCGTAGTAAAAAGAAAATATGACGAAGTCGTCGAAAACGTAGATACTGGAATATGAGTAAAAACTTGTGTTTGATTGATTGATAGATTGTTCATTACATTGCCCTAGGGTCTATATTTATACCGTGTCTGAAGAGCTACAACCAGACACGACTAGGACTCGAATTCCAAACTAAACAGAACCCGTACACAAAATGAATTCTAATAACTAAGGAAAACATAAAACTACCCCCTTGTAACCGACTGGGGCACCGCCACAGATCAATCGGCAATCTTCACGCTCTCCTTCAGAGTCATCGGCAAACCTCCTGTTGTGGCCATCGGCAAACACTAACACTGATCATCGGCACGAACACGCCACCACCTCTGGACTTAGTCACATTCAATTGTCTCCTCATCGGCAACCACCTTCATCGGCAACTTTCCTGCAGACTAGTTACCGTTGCTTCATCTGCCGATCTATACTTTACTAATTCCCAGGTACGTGTCAAAAGATATGTGTCCAAAAACGATGTCAACACATGCCCCCCAATTTCGGAGTATCAAATCATTAATGCCCCAAAATTCTATGTAGTAATGATGCCTTTCCGCAATTAATTCTCCCAATTTGGTAACCGTTCGTCAAATCCGAACAACCTTAGCACGATTCTCTTGCATATTCCTTGAATTCCTCAACCTCCCGAACCGAATCTCTCCACTTTATACGCCCATCGGCAATATTACTCTTAGAGAGAATTGCCGATGGACCGACCACGAGATCTTGTACAGTGAAATATCTCCAAAATCATGACCACTTGCTGTCAAATCACCTGCGCAATCCCTTGATTACCGTGCGAACAGTTACCATATCCACCTGAATACCCTCGGGTTTCACGGATGCGGCAAAAGATAAGTCAGATTTGCCCCTGCCCGTTTTGTCCTATAAATACTTCCTTCTCTGGTACTCCTTCTCCATCTTGTCATTCTACAGCCCAAAATCCACTTTCATGGCAGCGGCACCATCCGAGGTTTCCAAGAACTTCAACGAAGGCTCTCTTCACCAACCCCTAAGTCTTCGATCTTCTTCCATGCGAGGAGATGGCCATCAACTTCGTTGTTCCTGAGGTCAGCTTGCCACCCTTCCTCCTGCATTTTTATTGTACTCCTGTTCATCCACAATTCGTCTTACTGAATAGTCCTTTTTACTTTTTGTTCTTCTTTTTATCCCCAAAAACTTCTAGGATTTGGCCGATAAGATCGTTATTCCTACCGATCAACCTCATCTCCAGTGTCTTGGTCCACTAGGAAACCCAGCTCCCACCGATATAATAAATGCGGAAACAAACAAAATCCCTTTTAGAGCTGAAAACTTCTCTCTAGATCTATGGAAAGATGGCTTTCGTTCCTGGCCCAGTCCTACCAAGGGTTGGAAGGATTGGTTTCTGAGAGTTAGCCATTCAAACGAGGTTCAATGGGGCGAGCGGAAACTGGACCAGTGTATTAGATTGTCTCTTGCCGATAGGGAGAGGAATGAGTCAATGCTAATTGCTGCTTCATACTTCTGGTCAGACACGCTTAATGCTTTTGTGTTTGGCCATGGGCCTGCTTCTCCTACACTTGCCGATGTATTTATGCTCACCAGCTTAGATATATCCACTTTCGATAACAGCCACCTGTTTGACACCAAACCCAGTGCTAAGGTAGAAACTCGTGCTATCGGCGGTTGGTCCGGGTACATTCAGAAGTACCGAAGAACAGGACCTGTCAATGCAAAGGAACAGACCACTTTCCTTAATATGTGGCTGGATAAGTTTGTATTCTGTGGTCGATCAGCAGGACCAACTTCTGTTTACTTATCGGCAGCAGAAAGATTAGCCGATGGCTGCCGATTTCCTCTTGGCCGATACCTGCTCGGCTCTATTTATCACCTCCTCCACCAGGTAGCCAGGAAACTTCTGCTCGGCCAACCCATCGGCAACATAGGGGGTCCTTGGTGGTTTATCAACATGTGGCTTAATCTCCACATACACAAGCGCCTTGAATTCAACCTCTTTGCACAGCGCTTCCCCAGGGACATAGCCGAGGATTATGAATTGGATGAAGAAGAATCGGCAACTCGCTCCCCCTTGAACTTTAGCGAAGCTACCATAGTCTTACCCAGCACTGGTGGTAATGAAGACCAGGTTAGCCGATTCTTTCAAACTCTGTATGAAGGTCTGACCAGAGAACAGCGGGCATGGATGCCTTATGAAGATCCAGACACTAGATTCCCCCTGACTTTCCATCCCTTCAATGATGCTCTCAAAAAGGACCGTGACGTGATGATGGCAATTATCACCCCAAGAGCCATACCAGTGAACTTCTTTGGCAGTGGGAAAGCTTCCAATCTGACCTATGAATTTTACAACCCATCGGCACTAGCTTGCCAACTTGCTTTCGGCCAACTGCCGATTGCACTTTGCTACGCAGATGTGATAAAGCCGAGGGAAACCATCACCAGCAATCTTGAATGGATGAGGATAGCTCAACTTCCACCGAACGCCGATACAGATGTCGATCTATCGGTTTGGATCCCAGCTCTCTTCATTACTCAGGCATACAAACAGTGGTGGGAAGAGTGGAAAGAGTATATGTTCTGCAGATCGGCACTCACATATCGTGGCATGATTGATCCCAAATACAAGGTCCCCAATAATACTGTAAGTATTTTAACCGATGTTTCAATCCCTTCATTCCCAGTTTCTATCGGTAACTTACTCTCTTTGTTTTATTCAGGTCGATGATACGCCATCATCTGTCAGCAGAAGTGGCAGGCCGATCGAACTCCTTCCATCGGGCCCGATCTCTTTGATCGGCAACAACGCTCCAACTTTGGCCACTTTAATGCACCGGGGTGTGCGTCTCAAGAAAATCACCACCAAGTGGACAAAAACATCCCCGTCTGTAGCTACCACTGCTTTGGCACAAGCCTTCAAGGTAAATTCTCGAATTCTTCAACTTATACTGATTCCATTCTTATACTTACACAATTTTTCAGGACACATGGCCTAGCATGGGAACTTCATCGGTAACTTTATTATTTTAATTAGAACCTTATCAATACCCTGTTACACTTGTACTCATAAAACTTTCATTGTTGTATCAGCACACTGGCAAATCGGCAAAGACAGGAAGTACGACTGCTGATGCACCCCAGTGCTGCCAACCAAAGAGAAAAGGTTCCAAGAGTACCAGATCACAAGCGAAGCGCCAGAGAACAGCAACGCCTCCCCCTCCTCCAATGTCACCGATCTCGGTGGAATCATCCCCCTCTTCTCTAGAAGCTCAGACACAACAAGCATCGTCTCCTCCTCAGCCACAAGAAGAATCGCAGCCAGAAGAACTTCAGCCAGAAGAAACATCGGCTGATGTACACGAGCAGACCGCCGATCCAGTAAGCTTAATCACAGCATCAGTGGTTTCCTCGATTCAGACAAGTACTGCACCCCCCCAAGGTAAAGTACTGTCTATGAAATTATTGCCGATGGACCTATTTCTTCACTTTATAATTATCTGTCAATCTTTCAGCTGACATAGTCCCATCGGCAGCTCCAGCCGATCAACAGGTAGTTCCACTGGCTTCAACTAGTCAGAGGCGAGAGATAGCTCTAAAACAAGTAAGTTATCTGATTATCATTCTTTACTTTACTAATATTTCATCATCAAATAACTCATCTCTTTTTTCTTTCAGGAACAAGATTCTCCCGACAGCCTGTTCTCCTTTGCTATCGAAATTTCTGAAGATGAAGGAGAGGAAGCAAGCTGTTCCCAAGCAGTTGGAATTTCATGGGCAGAGCTTAGAGCAAAGCTGGAAGATCTGTCAGCCATCCTCCATCAAGACACAGCCCAACTGGTTGATGATTCTGATTCAGCCAAAGCTCTATTCAAAACTCTCAAAGGTCAGATCCCTGCCGATGCCGAGGAGATCCTCTTCAAGGCTGCACACTTAGAGAGTCGACAGCTTCAGTATCAAAAGGCCACTCAGTGCCTTGCCGATAGGGCCACTTATGCGCAGCTTTCAGAGAAAGTGATGAAGGTAAAGCATCTTGCCAATGAGAAGCATAAGTGCATCAGCATTCTGAACTCCTCAGGAGACGTGCTGAAGCAAAAGATTTCTGACCTATCGGCGAAAAGAGAAGCCGTGTTGGCAGAACTTAAACAAGTGGAAGAAGCTCTGTCCCAAGCTCAACAGGAACAAAGCCAGCTGCCTAAAGTGATCAAGACTCTTGAACAAGAGCGAAACGTCCAAGCCCGCAAGGCACTTCAGATGAAGAAGAAACTGAAGCCAGTGGAGGGCTCAGCCGATGAAGACATGAAGGAGATAGAAGAAGCCGATCAGATTCGTCTGCGCGCCATATCGACGATCCAGGCTCTGTTAAACATATGAACTCTTCATCGGCGGCGTGTTTTGCTCTTTCCATTCAAACACTCCTGATTATTTTGGTCTAGCCGATAGGACTGTTATCGGCATCCTTTTAAAACATTTAATCCAGCCCCAGATACACTTTAATCTAGCCGATAGGAATGTTATAGGCACTTAAACTTCTCATGCATCAATCCATATGCTAGGATAATATTTCTTTAAGTATTTGCCACTCAATGCCCTGGGAAATTCAACTCCTTCGAGAGTTTCTAAAATATAGGCATTACCAGGAGTAGATCGATTTATCCGATAGGGACCCTCCCAATTGGGAGACCACTTCCCAAATTTTGAACTTTTAGTCCTGATCGTTAAGATTAGCTTCCATACTAAGTCTCCATCGGCAAACTCCTTAGCCTTTACCTTCTTATCATACCATCTGGCAACTCTCCTTTTATTTTCTTCTATACTCATCAAAGCCCTCAGCCGATGCCCTGCTAAATCATCCAACTCGTCTTTCATCAAAGTAGCATAGTCATCGGCAGTCAGCTGATCTTGAAAAGATAGTCGCCTAGATCTGGTTTTACCCGTGGCAACACAGCATCGTGTCCATACACCAACTGATAAGGCGAAACTTTGGTCGATCCATGACAAGCCATCCGATACGACCATAAAGCTTCATTCAACAACGTATGCCATCTCCTAGGATTTTCTTCAATCTTCCATTTGATGAGTTTAATAATTCCTTTGTTAGATGCTTCGACCTGTCCATTGGCTTGAGCATAATAAGGAGAAGAATTCAACACTTTAATTCTCATACCGATTGCAAATTCATCAAACTCGCCTGATGTAAACATGGTACCCTGATCGGTAGTAATTGTTTGAGGAATACCAAATCGGTAAATAATATGCTCTTTCACAAAATCAATCATGTTGGCCGACGTAACTTTCTTCAAAGGAATAGCTTCAACCCACTTGGTGAAATAATCAGTAGCAACCAAGATGAATTTATGTCCTTTGCTTGATGGTGGGTAAATCCGGCCGATTAGATCAATAGCCCATCACTGGAACGGCCTAGGTTTAATAATTGGATTCATGGCCGATGCGGGTGCCCTCTGAACATTACCAAATTTCTTACATCCTTGACATCCCTTTCAATATTTAAACCAATCTTCAAGTATGGTTGGCCAATAATACCCGTTCCTCCTAATCATCCACTTCATCTTAAAGGCTGACTGATGCGCTCCACACACTCCTTCATGGATTTCCCATCAAACTTTTAGTTTCGTCACCACTTAAGCACTTGAGAAGAACTCCATCGATTGTTCATAATATAATTCATCCTCGAGGAGCACATACTTGGTAGCTCGAAACCGAACACACCTCTCAACCTTCTTAGATGGATCCTTCAAATAATCAATGATTTCTATTCTCCAATCATCGGCATTCATTGCCGATAACGTATTCAATATGGGCTAATATCCCGAGGCATGCTGGGCCAACCGATTAGCCTCTGCATTATGTAACCGAGGAACATGCTCTAATCGGAAATCTTTGAATTCCCTTAACAGTTGCATACTCTTTTCATAATAAGTTATTAAAACTTCACTTTGGCATTCATAGCTTCCAGCTAATTGATTTATAACCAGCATAGAATCCCCGAAGATTTCAACACCATCAGCATGAACTTCTTTTAACAACTCCAACCCCTTGATTAAAGCTTGATACTCAGATTGATTATTTGTTGATGTGGCAACAATCGGCAAAGAGAACTCATAATTCCTTCCCTGAGGGGAAATTAACACTATGCCAATCCCTGCCCCCCGGTCACACGTGGATCCATCAAAGAAGAGCGTCCAAGGTACAATTTCCAAAGTTTCCACTGTACCCCGATGTTGAGTCACAAAATCGGCCATGACCTATCCTTTAACCGCCTTAGTCGATTCATACCGCAGATCGAATTCCAACAGCGCCAAAATCCACTTACCGATTTTGCCACTCATAATCGGCATAGACAACATATATCAGACCACATCATCTTTGCATATAACAGTACATTCGGCCGATAATAAATAGTGCCTCAACTTAATACATGAGAAATATAGGCATAAACATAATTTTTCAAAGGCCGAATACCTGGTCTCAGCATCAATCAATCTTCTACTTAAATAGTAAATCACATGCTCCTTCCCTTCAAATTATTGAATCAAAGCCGAACCGATGACCATCCCATCGGTAGACAAATATAATTTGAACGGCTTTCCTTCCTGAGGTGGAATTAAAACTGGAGGATTTGTCAGGTAATTCTTGATTTCATCTAGAGCCAACTGTTGCTCTTTTCCCCCATATAAACTCTTGATCGGCCTTTAATTTAAGTAAAGGGCTAAAAGCACGAATTTTACTAGACAAATTAGAAATAAACCGCCTGATAAAATTTATTTTGCCGATCAAAGATTGGAGCTCAGTTTTGTTGGTAGGAGCAACTATCTTGTTAATAGCATCGATGGATCTTCTGCTAAATTCAATTCCCCTTTGATGCACCATGAAACCAAGAAATTGCCCTGCCGATACGCCGAATGCACACTTGTTAGGGTTCATCTTTAAACCATGTTTCCTTGTACATTCCAACACTTTTCGCAGATCGGCAAGATGCTCTGTGAAATCTCCAGACTTAACCACCATATCATCAATATAAATCTCCACCAACTTGCCGATGAACTCGTGAAAGATAAAATTCATAGCCCTCTGATAGGTAGCACCAGCATTTTTGAAACCAAATGTCATGACTATCCATTCAAACAACCCAACATGACCAGGACATCTAAATGCAGTCTTTGGAATATCTTCCTCAGCCATGAATATTTGATTATATCCTGCATTGCCATCCATGAAGCTAATAATCCGATGCCCAGCCGCAGCATCAACTAGTAAATCAGCAACCGGCATCGGGTAACCATCCATCGCGGTAGCTTTGTTAAGATTCCTGAAATCAATGCAAACTCGAAGCTTCCCATTTTTCTTGTAAACTGGGACAACATTGGAAATCCATTCGGCATACCGACATTGCCGAATAAACTTAGCTTCAATAAGTTTAGTTATTTCGGCTTTAATATCAGAAAGAATATTAGGATTACATCAGCGAGCTGGCTGTTGATGTGGCTGAAATCCAGACTTGATGGGAAACCGATGCTCAACAATAGATCGGTCCAAAGTAGGCATCTCGGTATAATCCCAAGCAAACCAATCTTTATATTCCTTTATAGGCTTATCACCATTACCTATATCTACCTATACTAAATCATCAGCCGATGTAAACCCCTGGCCTAATTTTCTATCATCGGTGAACCTATCCATTAAAACTCGTCATCAGAACCGACTGCTTGGATCGGTGGAATTTCATAATTGGAAACTTTGAGAAAATCCTTCTCCCAAATCTCCCCTGAAATACACCTAGTTCTTTCATAGGCGTCTGCCTCTGCCGATGCGATGACATAAGAAGAATCTCCCAGGACAATCTCAATCTTGTCACCTACCCACTGGACTAAGCATTGGTTCATTGTTCATGGGATGCAACAATTGGCATGTATCCAGTCTCTGCCCAATAGCAGATTGTAGGCACCTTTTCCACTGATCACGAAAAACGTTGTCGGCAAGGTTTTGCTGCCGATGGTCAACTCGACACATATTGCCCCTTTAACCGGAGACACATTTCCTTCAAAGTCCTTTAGCATCATATCGGTCTTGGTCAAATCTTGATCTCCTTTTCCAAGTTTCCGATAGACTGCATACGGCATGATGTTAATAGTAGCCCCACCATCAATTAATATCTTGGTTATCGGCTGTCCATCAACTCTCCCTTTGACAAACAGAGCTTTAAGATGCTGCCTTACATTGTCGGCAGGCTTTTCAAAGATAGCCGTCATCGGATCCAGAGCCAACTGAGCTATTTGGTCAGAAAAATCCAGCTCCTCATCATCACTGGATGGCGCAAGGAACTCCATCGACAACATAAATACCATGTTAACATCTGCCGATGGTCTTTTTCCCTTAGGATCCAGTTGCTGTTGATCTCCAGACTGGCCAGAATTCTCGCCCTTGCTTAGCTCTTCTCGTCTTTCGTACTGCAGCCTCCTTTTCTGTGTCCTAGTCAACCCCTCTGGCCACCATGGAGGAAGTTGTGGCTGCCTTGCCAATGGGCAACAATTTTCCCTTGAATCCACTCGATAGGTATTGGCATCCCTGTAAAATATGAGCTCATCGGGAACTCGTGCATTGGCCATCTCTTCAAGTTCTTCCTCGTTCCTAGGAAAATATTCGACATGGTCACCAAGTCTGTCATGCACACTGAGTCTGCCCCCAGCCGATCATGAACTGACGCTCTCCCCCTAATCGACCCATTAAATCGCCGATCATCGTCTTGATAGCGCCGATCGGGTCTGTCATATCGATCATAACCATTGCATTGAGGGCAATCTCTAACAGTGGGTAATTTAATGTTCTGTTCCCAGCAATAGATAAAGAACGAACAGTTCCAATGATCCTTGTGCCGATTCCACTCCTGTCGGCGTCTTTCTTCTTCCCGACGATAATCTTCCTGCTGGCGCCGATACCGATCCTCGTGTTGCTGCCAAGTTTCCCGATGCCTTCTATGAGTTATCACAATGCCATATCGAGGAGGCCTTCCTGAGCTATTTCCTTCCTAGATCAAACCATTTCCTTTAGCATCGGCAGCAGTGATCTGATGCTGAGGATCCACCGATGCACTTCTTTCAGCTCCTTCTGACGTCAAGACTTTAGTCTTTCCCTTAGCATCCAACATATTTGTTGGGAAAGGATGTTGATCGATCTTCATCGGCTTCTTAGCTTTAGAACTATCAAACTTGATTCTCCCAGATTCTATAGCCGACTGCAGCTGTTGCCTAAAAACCTTGCATTCATTGGTGCTGTGAGAGGTTGCATTGTGCCACTTGCAGTATTTCATCTTCTTTAATTCTTCAGCCGTTGGAATCACATGATTAGGCGACAATTTGATTTGCCCTTCCTGAAGTAGAAAATCAAATATCCTATCGGCATTGGTAATGTCAAATGCGAACTTTTCTGGCTCCTTATGCCCAAAAGGACAAGACACAGGCTTCTTATTTTTCACCCATTCTGCTAAACCGATGACCGGCTCTTCGTCAGAGTCTGAGCTTGCTGCCTCATCAACAAACGACACCTTTTTATTCCACGCTCTCTTAGGCTCAAAAGGCTTAATATCTAGATCAGAAATCCTCTGCACCAAGTGGTTCAAACTTTCAAACTCTTGAGAAGCATACTTGTCCCTGATATGCGGCAACAGTCCCTAGAAAGCCAAATCGGCTAGCTGCCGATCGTCTAGAACCAGACTATAGCATTTGTTCTTAAGTTCTCGCAATCTCTGCACAAAGCTTTCAATCGATTCATCATTGCGTTGTTTCAATCTGACCAAATCGGTGATCTTCTTCTCATGAACTCCAGAAAAGAAGTATTTGTGGAATTGCTTCGGTTGGGTATTCTTAACATCATTAACGGTGCCAAAAATGCCAAACCTATCCCTCACACCACTTAAGCCAAGTTGTCATCCCCAGCATGACATGAGAGACGCGGTATTGAAATATGCAATTGCTCTTCTAAATAAATAATGAATTGGATCTGCAAGCGCACAGATTAATACCGATGCAGCATTTTAACCGGGAAGTATTCCAGGTATCGTTATTTATATTTTTACCACTGGGAAGGGATTAGAAATCATCACTAATGATTACAGAATAGAATATGAGATTGAGCATCTATCATTGCATGTATAATTGAGAACATTATATCTAACTCTTCATACAGGGATAAGTGTCACATAAAAGATATATGAAATAATAATAGTGACAAGGATAACTAATCTGATCTAGCCACATAATAAATATGATAAGCACCTCAATTAGATACTCTAGAAAGTCATTAGCATGATATTAGAACGAACTACAAGAATATTCCCTAAGTTATTCTTAACTATATATTCTAGCATTATCATAGTTAGTGCAAGCATACTTAGCAATCATTGTGAGACAAGACTACACCCATGCATAGTGATATTAGCAAGGAATATGAGAAACATAGCAATCACTCCCCTGTAATAATGTTGCTCTGCCAGCCCAATACACGAGAGGGGGACTATATAAGAATCAATGAAGCTGTCACTATCACGAACCACCCCACGATCTGGCATATTGGGTACAATCGCAGATAAATACGGTAAAAGCACCACACCTACACAATATCTATCATTTACCCATGGATCCGATGGATAAACGCTATACGATCCTAAGCATGTATATAGATCCAATCTAACTAAGCCAAGTACATAACTATGATAAACTAAGAACAATATAATCTTGAATATAAGCAAGTAGAGCAAAGTCATAAGCAATATATTGAAGTAGAACAAAGTCATATTCATAATATTGAAGAACAAAGATAATTAGAAAGCAATTAGAAGCACAATTAGAGAATTACCAAGAATCCTCCAGACAGATCCGGAAACCAATCGAAGATTGACTCCTTCTAGTTCTAATCCTATGTAGCTATGCTAATCTAGATATCTAATTGATGTGGTGGCTCTAATCTTGATCAGAGGCTTCTTCTCCCTTGATGGAACAATGAATTAGGGTTGAGAGGCTCTCTCCTCCAGGGGCCAGGGGGTCTGGTTTTATAGTCCCTTCAAGTGAATATGGGCCCTTGGATCAAACCGACATAGATTGTATGGTTTAGATTCATCCTTTGGGTCGGTGGAGATCTCCCGCGAAGCAGAGTCCTGATTGGACTCCTGGAGAGGGCGGGTGCCCAGGGGAACAGGGCGGGCGCCCTGCCTCTGGCCCCGTTTCGCCTCCGCTTCGGTCTCGTGGCTTCTGGAGTCTTCTAGATGTAAGATAATTGCGCGGCACGTTAATATCTCTATGTAATCCCGACGTGTGGGCCTTTCTTCCTTATTTTCTGATAACCCCCTGCAGAAATAGACAAACACCAAAACTCGTGGAATTCTGTCAGATAAAACCCTAAGTCTAGATGTTGATTTCATTTGGATCCTTTTCTTTATTTATTTGATAATTAAATTTGATACTTAAGGACCGTCAACAAACTCCCCCAAGCTTACCTCTTGCTCGTCCCTGAGCAAGGATAGACTCAGCTATGGATCATAAGTTGTTGCAATATATATTTTTTTAAAAAAATTTTACGGTACACATGCTTTTTAAATAAGATCTCATCTCTGAGTTAGAGTAAACTGTCAAGACTTAAAACTTACTTACTTTACCTACACCATGGGACTTGTAACTGTCACTTCTGTCTTGAGTGGTTAAAAGATAGAACAGTCTAGCCAAGTGTCATGTCTCTTATTCTTGATCAGCTATAACTCTGGGGTTTTTTGCAGATTTTCAAATAAAACTCAGAGATTCCTTGTATGATTCTCTCAGGTCTCTCTTTTGTGGTATTTTTGGATCCTTACCAAGGCAGTGATGGTATATGCCTTCTCTCAAGATATGTGGTATTTGTAGTATGAAGCATAGTGACATTGCCTTCTCTCTCACCCTACTCTAATAAGGCTTTAATATCTGGAGCTCATAGGTGGGAGATAAAGTATACATACTTACAAGACATTTATTGCATAGTCAAACCATGGATCCAAAGTAACAAGTCAATAAGTTTAATCAAGATGTGCATGTGTGGCGAATGAATGGTGTATGGTGATGATGGTGATAACAATAGTGGAAATAATGGTGGTGGAAGTCTAATTCTACTTTGCTCTTTGAGGGGATACATACCTTCCTTGCTTTTTGAAACATTATGAGGAGAATGAGATGCTCTTCTTTTTTTTTCTTTTCTCTCAGGTGGGTATTTTGCACCCCTAATTCTTCTGTCGGACACTTGTCCATTTTTACCTCTCGTCTCACTCTTTCTTTTCTTTCGAGGTTCCGAGCACTTGCTCCTTTTTATTTCCTCGTATTATATATTTTTTTTTCTTTTTCTTCTTCTTCTTTTTTTTCAGAGAATTTATCTCTTGAGATAATATAGCAAGTGGTAGTCACAAGATAACTGGAGCATTTATTTCACAAGGGAAAAATAGAAATATTTTTGGTTATTCTCTCCCGGGTTAGGAGTAGAATATTTTTGGGTGATTCTGGAGATGGAATGGGTGGATATATGTGGATGGTACTTCCGGAGTAGAAGTAGCATATATGAGTGGACGTGCAAGTGAAATCTTGATTTAACCACATGACAAGCTCCTAAGGGTCTACACAGCTTGACCACACTCAATGCTCATAAGCAGTAAATAGTAAATGTGTGGCTCAAAGTCTAACAAGCATGTATACATGGCTGTGGTAGGAATTTAAACTCTCATCATACAGGAACTCATCTTGCAACATTTTAAAGATTTTTAAAGATAAAATTCTCCAAAATTCTAGCATCTCTAGGAATAGATAAACAGCAGCTCAACCTTCCCATATCGTATCCGTTAACAACTTAGACTTCAGATCAAGTTTTCATCCCACAAGTTTAGGTCTAGGGCAAGCTTTAAATTATAACAGTTATATCTAAACTTGAGAGAGAACTTAAAATTTGCAAAATAGGCAGAGCAACTATTCATCATATCCATGCTTAAGTTTTATTTAGATACAGATTAGCATAGCCACTTTATTTATTTATTAAACACACTAAGCAAAAGACATATATATATATAAGCATAAAATCTTTATTTGATTTTTCCATAGTTATGTATATTTATATTTTAAAATAATATAAGTATAAAGATAGATAGAAATACTTATCGAGATATATGGGGGTGCTCTCCCCCAAGCTGAATTTTGATGTAATTTCTCTTGATGTAGCTAACAGGTGGCAGAGGTGTATTTGAAAGTCAGCAGCATTCTGACAGCGATTAGAATGTCCTCCGTCTGCTAGTCTTCTTAAATTCTGTGGAGCTCAACTAGACAACATAGCTTGTGGAACTGATTAAGTGTTAGCATAAATATCTAGCCTTTATCATGTTGAGACTCCTTAATAATTATTACTCCCTGTTTTTATATTTTCATTTTATAAAGCGGACTCCCCATTTTCTTTAATCGTCCTGAGGTTCGTTGGGTGGCGTAGTCGGTACTTCCGGTAGCGCCTCCTCTTCATGTATAGTTATCTTCATTTTCCACAACTGACTTGGTGCTTCAGTCTCCTCTGGATAATTCTGTTTAAACTCTACGTCTTCTGACCTTATAACTTCTCCTTCGTAGTCTGCCCATCCGTCCTTGATGATCTGCCTCCTCTGGTTGCGGTTGCGTCTTTTTCTGACCTGCTTAGATTCTTCAACGATATAGTTAGGGTTAGTAAAATAACGGCGTACCTTCTCTGAGGGGAAGTGCATATGGACTTCTCCGGTTCCAATGTAGATAATTGCTTTAACGGTGCTGAGGAACGGTCTTCCAAGGATGATGGGTGGATCATACTCATCTTCTCCCATGTCAATAACTTGAAAGTCTGTGTAGACAAAGTGATCGTCTATTTTGACTGGGACATCAGATACTATTCCTTTGACTTCTCGGAATGTCTGATCTGCCATCTGGAGCTGAATGTATGTTGGTCTTAGTGGCATGGTTCCGAACAAGAGCCGATAGGTGACTGCAGCCATTATGTTGACGCCCGATCCGGTGTCGCAAATCGTTTTGTAGAAGTTGTATCCATTTATGGAGCAGTAGATGCTTGGCATTCCTGGGTAGTCCTTCTTGGTCAAAAACGGTGACTTAAGTTGATGATCTTGGCCTCCATGAACTACAGTGACCATCTTAGCTGACTCGGTCCACACTTGCTTGTTCATGTTTCTCCTGTTGGTCTTCTTCCTTGATTCACGTCTGGTTTGATCTGGAATTTGTGTAGTCTTGTTCTTGAAGAAAAATGTCTCCTTCTTCCCTTTGACGTAGAAACTTATCTTGGCAGCACTGGCGTAGATGATAGCTCCCGTGGTGTTCAAGAATGGCCTCCCTAAGATGATAGGTGCTCTCTCGTCATTTCCGGTCTCTACCACTACGAAGTCTGCTGGGGCATACAAGGTACCATCTCGGACACAAAGGTTCCTCACTATTCCTTTTGGAAAAGTTATCGTCTGATCTGCAAACTGCAAACACATGGTTGTTTCTAGTAAAGGATATGTAAAGAATTTTTCATAGAGTACCCTGGGTATAATGTTGACACTAGAGCCAAAGTCGCAGAGTGCTTCTGGAACGTCCACCATGCCGATGGAGATCGGGATGACGGGGCGTCCTGGATCACCTCTCTTGACCGGCAGAAGGTCAGTAGATAATTCATTGACGGGGTTACTCCAATTACCTGCATCAAATATGTCTACAAGATTTGCAGATTCTAATCCTTCCAGTTGTGATGGTATACCGGGGTTAGTAGTAGGAACAGCAGCAGCTATTTGATTTAACTGAGATTCTATCATTTTATTAAAGCTAATTTGATTCTTGATGGCAGTAGAGAAATTATCCATTCTGTTATTTATATTATCTAGCATTTTATCATTAGATGCCAATTTCTTAGATAGGTTATCCATTAGCTTTCCTTGATTAGACACTAACTCTCTCAAAGGTGGAAAATTATTAGCATTATTGTTGTAAGAATTGTTACCTTGATAATTACCTGAGTAGTTAGGCCTCTGTTGATTCCAACCTTGATTTTGTTGAGGACGGTTGTAGTAGTAGTAGTAGTAGTTGTTGATGTAGTTCACATCCTCAAGCATCTCAGGGCAGTGGTTGCCTGAGTGTCCAGTGTCTCCACACTCCTCACAAGTCATGTGAGAGTCGTAGATGTGCATAACTTCTTTCCTGTCTCCAGCTCTATCATCGAGCTTCTTCATGAGCAGGTCTAGCTTTGCAGACAGCATATCTACCTCCTTCAGCTGATGTATACCTCCACCTCTCTTGCGTGTCTGGGTCCTCTCTTCATTCCAGCTTTGGTTGGATGCCATCTTCTCCACAAGAGCTGTGGCTTGTGGTATAGTAAGTGATAAGAATGCTCCTCCAGCTGCAGCATCCATGGTCTCTCGGGCACTGTTGCCGAGCCCATGATAAAACGTCTGCATCAATAGCCAACTCTCCATTCCATGATGGGGACATTCTAGGATGTAGTCTTGAAAGCGCTCCCATGCTTCTGGAACAGATTCATCATTTTGTTGCTGAAAACTTGTAATATTCCCACCGAGAGCATTGGTCTTGCCCATGGGAAAGAACTTTGCCAGGAAGTTTGTTGAGCAGAGTGCCCACGTAGTATTCTTCTCCTTTGTAGCATAGAACCACTGCTTCGCTCTTCCTAACAGTGAGAATGGGAAGAGGCGAAGTAGTATAGCATCTTTGGAAACTCCTGCTGTGGTGAATGTGTTGCAAATATCTAGGAAGTGTTGTAAATGAGCACTAGCATCTTCGTGTGCCTTCCCACAGAACTGGTTGGATTGCACCATGTTGATAAGTCCAGGCTTGAGCTCAAAGTTGCCATCGATCTCTGCAGCAGGTCCAGTGCGGATGTTGTCCGTAGTGGAAGCTGAGAACTCGCGGATCGATTTGTTCGCCATGGCTTCGAACTCTGAAGACAAGTTCCGGTGATCTTCTTGATTGGATGAAGCTTCTTGCTGAAGTGTTGATGATCTCTTCTTGAGCTTGGCTCTCGTCTTCTTGAATAATGCTTCGGGATTGTCAACAAAATTTCCTGGAAGATGTCTTCTATTCATACATTCCCCTGCATAAGATAAAATAGAAAAATATCGGGGTAAAACTGTATGAGAGAATAGATAAGCTCAATCATATTAGTGATGCGAATGATAACTCAAAATCTTTTATTCCATTCCTGATTAGTAATCAACCTTCCCCGGCAACGGCGCCAAAAATGCTTGTTGGGTATTCTTAACATCATTACCAAAAGTAGACTAAGTTCTCTAAATCTAGTAACGGTGCCAAAAATGCCAAACCTATCCCTCACACCACTTAAGCCAAGTTGTCATCCCCAGCATGACATGAGAGACGCGGTATTGAAATATGCAATTGCTCTTCTAAATAAATAATGAATTGGATCTGCAAGCGCACAGATTAATACCGATGCAGCATTTTAACCGGGAAGTATTCCAAGTATCTTTATTTATATTTTTACCACTGGGAAGGGATTAGAAATCATCACTAATGATTACAGAATAGAATATGAGATTGAGCATCTATCATTGCATGTATAATTGAGAACATTATATCTAACTCTTCATATAGGGATAAGTGTCACATAAAAGATATATGAAATAATAATAGTGACAAGGATAACTAATCTGATCTAGCCACATAATAAATATGATAAGCACCTCAATTAGATACTCTAGAAAGTCATTAGCATGGTATTAGAACGAACTACAAGAATATTCCCTAAGTTATTCTTAACTATATAGTCTAGCATTATCATAGTTAGTGCAAGCATACTTAGCAATCATTGTGAGACAAGACTACACCCATGCATAGTGATATTAGCAAGGAATATGAGAAACATAGCAATCACTCCCCTGTAATAATGTTGCTCTGCCAGCCCAATACACGAGAGGGGGACTATATAAGAATCAATGAAGCTGTCACTATCACGAACCACCCGACGATGTGGCATATTGGGTACAATCGCAGATAAATACGGTATAAGCACCACGCCTACACAATATCTATCATTTACCCATGGATCCGATGGATAAACGCTATACGATCCTAAGCATGTATATAGATCCAATCAAACTAAGCCAAGTACATAACTATGATAAACTAAGAACAATATAATCTTGAATATAAGCAAGTAGAGCAAAGTCATAAGCAATATATTGAAGTAGAACAAAGTCATATTCATAATATTGAAGAAAAAAGATAATTAGAAAGCAATTAGAAGCACAATTAGAGAATTACCAAGAATCCTCCTGACAGATCCGGAAACCAATCGAAGATTGACTCCTTCTAGTTCTAATCCTATGTAGCTATGCTAATCTAGATATCTAATTGATGTGGTGGCTCTAATCTTGATGAGAGGCTTCTTCTCCCTTGATGGAACAATGAATTAGGGTTGAGAGGCTCTCTCCTCCAGGGGCCAGGGGGTCTGGTTTTATAGTCCCTTCAAGTGAATATGGGCCCTTGGATCAAACCGACATAGATTGTATGGTTTAGATTCATCCTTTAGGTCGGTGGAGATCTCCCACGAAGCAGAGTCCTGATTGGACTCCTGGAGAGGGCGGGCGCCCAGGGGAACAGGGCGGGCGCCCTGCCTCTGGCCTCGTTTCACCTCCGCTTCGGTCTCGTGGCTTCTGGAGTCTTCTAGATGTAAGATAATTGCGCGGCACGTTAATATCTCTATGTAATCTCGACGTGTGGGCCTTTCTTCCTTATTTTCTGATAACCCCCTGCAGAAATAGACAAACACCAAAACCCTAAACCCTAAGTCTAGATGTTGATTTCATTTGGATCCTTTTCTTTATTTATTTGATAATTAAATTTGATACTTAAGGACCGTCAACAGCTTCTCCAGATCAGCCCAAGTAATCACTGAGTTAGGAGGTAACGATATGAACCAAGTGAACGTCGATCCAGACAACGATGACGAGAACAATCGAACCCTCAACTCGTCTCTGTTAGCAGCTTCCCCACATTGAATGATGAACCTGTTGATATGTTTCATGGTTGACGTATCACCCTGTCTAGAAAACTTAGTGAAATCTGGTACCTTGTACCGATTTGGAAGTGGAATTAAATCGTATGCAGGAGAATACGGTGTCCGATAATAGTAGGTGTTGACTTTGGGCTTTATCCCAAATTGGTCTCTCATTACTTCAGCTATCTTATCGGCCCAGTAGGTATCGCCATCTTGCCGATGAGGCGTTTGCGGATCTGGCACCTACTGATATGCTTCCACGTGTCTCTGAGGTGCACGATCTGCATGGAACACGGGGTTGATCATCTGACCACCAATCTGCTAACCAAAATTCATCGGCTTGTTGACCAACCCTGGATTCTGAAACCCAGGTTGGATTTGGCCTTGTTGAAACCCTGGGGCCTGATGATTCTACTGAGGCATCTATGGAAAGACTAGCTGGCCTGTCCATCCATTGTTAGCATTCATCGGCATAGGCCCTGCTGATGACTGGTAATTGGGCATCATCATTTGAAGTGACATACCCTGGCTGTGTCATAAACCTCTGTTGCATCAGCATTGAATCTGCCGATGTGTTAGGCATCTGGAACGTTGGAGCTTGAGAATTCCCAGTGTAAGGTCTTGCAGTAGTAGTTGTAGTATACCAGGGACTCTGATTCATCGGCAGATTTGGAGGTGTCGATGCCATAGGAACCTTGCCTGTCAAGTCAGCCACTTGAGATGTTCTAGGAGTCTTCAACATCATCTCAGGGGGCATCCCGTAACCCCACCAATTAGGAGGAACTGATCCCGACATTGCCGATGCCAATAGATATGTGGCAAGCTTGATTTGTTCATCCGAAGTTGATGGATTGGTCGTCATCGGCTTAGATTGCACATTAGTGAGTCCTAATGTGCTTGGAGAGGCAGTAGTTTCTGTGCCCGCAGAGGCCGTAGTAGCCGATGGAGCCGTGACCACAGGTGATCCTAGCTGATGATAGGCAGGGCTCACATAATTTGGTGGCAATTGTCCTTCCTTAAAAGTTCTAGCCACAGCGTTGAAAACCGTGTTAGACAGCACACCAGCTTGATTAATCAAGGCACGGTTAATAGCATTGTCAACCATTGTTGATTCAAAAGCTTGATGTGGAAACACAAAGGGCTAATACTCGATTCAAACATTAAGGCGTGCAAGCCGTCGAAAAAGTAGACGCTAGAATATGAGTAAAAACTTATGTTTGATTGATTGATCGATTGATTACAAGGCCCTAGGGTCTACATTTATACCCTACTCAAAGAGCTACAACCAGACACGTCTAGGACTCGAATTCCAAATTAAACAGAATCCGTACATAAAATGATTTAAATAACTAAGGAAAACATAAAACTATCCCCCCGTAACAAACTGGGAAACCACCACAGGCCAATCGGCAACCTTCAGGTTCTTCTTCCGAATCATCGGCAGACCCCTCATCGTAGCCATCGACACAGGTTAATGCTGACCATCGGCATAAACACATCACCACCCATAGACTTAGTCACATTCAGCTGTCCCTTCATCGGAAACCACCCTCATTGGCAACTCTCCTGTAGACCAGTTACTGTTGCCCTATCTTGCCGATCTACACTCTACCGATCCTGGGTACGTGTCCAAAAACGGTGTCAACACATGCCCCCCAATTTTGGAGTATGAAATCATTAATGCTCCGAAATTCTCTGCAGTATGATGCCTTTCCGCAATTAATTCTCCCAATTTGGCAACCGAGAGTCTAAATCTGAACAACCTTGGCCTAATTCTTCCACAGATTCCTCGAATTCCTCAACCTCCCAAATGGACACCTCCACCTTATTCGCCCATCGGCAATATTACCATTACAAGGAGCTGCCGATGGACCGACCAGGAAATCCCGCATAGTGAAATATCTCTAGATTATGACCGCCTCCTGTCAAATCACCTGCGCAATCCCTTGATTACCGTGCGAACAGTTACCATATCCACCTAAGTACTCTCGGATTTCACGGATACGGCGAAGAGATAAGTCAGAATTGCCCTTGCCCGTTTTGTCCTATAAATAGTTCCTTCTCGGGTACTCCTTCTCCATCGCATCATTCTACAGCCCCAACTCTGCTTTTCTAGCGGCGGCGCTGTTCGAAAGCTCCGAGAACTTCAACAAGAACCTCCTCCAACAACCCCCAAATTCTCCATCTTCTCCCCTACTAGGAGATGGCCGTCAAATTCATCGTACCTGAGCTCAGTTCTACTTCTCTCTTGTATTTTTACTGCATTCCTGTTCATCCGCAGTTCATCTTATTGAATACTCTTCTCCCTTTTTTATTTTGCTCTTCTTTTTACCCCCAAAAACCATTAGGATCTGTCCAATAAAATTGTCATCCCTACCGATCAGCCACACCACCAATGTTTCGGTCCGCTAGGGAACCCAGATCCCACCGATCTGATCAACGCAGAAACAAACAGAATCCCCTTTAGAGCAGAGAAATTTTCTCTAGATCTGTGGAAAGACACCTTCCGTTCCTAGCCCAGTCCTACCGTGGGATGGAAGGATTGGTTCTTGAAACTCAGCCATTCGAATGAGGTTCAGTGGGGCGAACGAAAACTGGACCAGTGCATTAGGCTATCTCTTGCCGATATGCATTGGAATGAATCACTGCTGATTGCTGCATAATATTTCTGGTCAGACACACTTAATGCCTTTGTTTTCGGCCATGGCCATGCTTCTCCCACTCTTGCCGATGTGCTTATGCTCACTGGCTTAGATGTATCCACTGCCAATAGTAGTCACATCTTTGACACCACACCTAGTGCTAAAGTGGAAACCCGCTCTATCGGTGGTTGGTCTGGGTACATTCAGAAGTACCGTAGAACAGGGTCTGTCAGCATTAAGGAACAAACCACCTTCCTGAACATGTGGCTAGACAAATTTGTATTCTACGGTCGATCGGCAGGACCAACCTCTGTTTACCTATCGGCAGCAGAGAGATTAGCTAATGGTGGCTGATTTCCCCTCGGCCGATACTTGCTCGGCTCGGCTTACCATCTCCTCCATCAAGTAGCCAGAAAACTCCTACTCGGCCAATCCATCAGCAACTTAGGGGGGCCCTGGTGGTTCATCAACATGTGGCTCAGTCTCCATATGCACAAGCGTCTTGAGTTCAACCTCTTCGCACAACGCTTCCCTAGGGACATAGCCGAGGATTATGAATTGGATGAAGAAGAATCGGCAACTCGTCCTCCTCTGAACTTTGGCGAGGCCGTCATAGTTCTACCTGGTACAGGTGGCAACGTAGACCAGGTCAGCCGATTCTTCCAGACCCTGTACGAAGGCCTGACCAGAGAACAGCGAGCATGGATGCCTTATGAAGATCCAGACACCATATTTCCTTTGGTCTTCCACCTGTTCAATGATGTTCTCAACAAGGATCACGATGTGACGATGGCTCTTATCACTCCGAGAGCCGTACCAGTAAACTTCTTTGGCAGTGGGAAGGCCTCCAACCAGACCTATGAATTTTACAATCCATCGGCACTAGCTCATCAACTAGCTTTCGGTCAACTGCCGATTGCACTCTGTTATGCCGATGTGATAAAACCCAGGGAAACCATCACCAGCCTTCTTGAGTGGACCAGGATAGCTCAACTGCCACCGAGTGCCGATACAGATGCAGATCTATCAGAGTGGATCCCGACCCTTTTCATTACTCAGGCGTACAAACAATGGTGGGAAGAATGGAAGTATTTCCAAACCGATGTTCTGCAAATCGGCTCTTACGTACCGCGGCATGATCGACCCCCAGTACAAAGTCCCCGATAATACTGTAAGTATTTCCAAACCGATGTCTCAATCCTTCCACTTTTATTTCCATCGGTAACTCACTTTCTGCGTTATATTACAGGTTGACAACACACCACCATCAGTCAGTAGGAGTGGCAAGCCGATTGAGCTTTTTCCATCAGGTCCAATCTCCTCGATCGGCAACAATGCTCCACCTTAGCTGCCATAATGCATCGAGGTGTGCGCCTCAAGAAAGTCACCACCAAGAGGACGAAGGCATCTCCATCGGTAGCTGCCTCTACTGCAGCATAGGCCTTCAAGGTAAATTTTCAAATTCTTTCATCCATACCGATTCCATTCTTACATCAGTTACACTTGTACTTATTGTTGTACCAGCACACCGGCGCATCGGCAAGGACCACAAGCACAAGTGCCGATGCCCCCCAGTCCAGTCAACCGAAGAGAAAAGGTACCAAGACTACCAGATCACAAGCAAAGCGCCAAAGAATTGCAACGCCTTCTCCTCCTCCAGTATCTCCAATCCCGGTGGAATCTGCTCCTTCTTCTCCAGAAGCTCAGACACAGCAGATACCTTCTCCTCAGCCACGACAAGAACCCCACGCAGAAGAACTCCAGCCAGAGGAACCTCAGCCAGAAGACACATCGGCTGACATACACGAGCAAAATGCCGATCCAGCAAGTTCAATCATAGCATCGGTAGTTTCCTCCATCCAAACAAGTATTGCTCCCCCTCAAGGTAACATACTTTTTATGAAATTATTGCCGATGAATTTACTTTTCCTGTCCTATAATTACTTCTATTAATCTTTCAGCTGCCATAGTTCCATCGGCAACCCTAGCCGATCAGCCCGTGGTTCCATCGACACCATCTAGTCAGAGGCGAGAGATTGCCCTGAAACAAGTAAGTTACCCAATCTTCATCTATATTATTCATCAATACTGGACCATGGAATAACTTATTTTATTTCCTTTCAGGAACAGGACTCCCCCGACAGTTTGTTTTCCTTTGCCATCGACATCTCTGAAGATGAAGGCGAGGAGGCAAGTTCCTCTCGAGCAATTGGAATCACATTGGCAGAAATCAAGGCAAAATTAGAAGAGTTATCGGCCCTCCTTCATCAAGACATAGCCCAATTGGTCGATGACTCTGATCCGACCAAGGCCTTGTTCAAGACCCTCAGAGGCCAAATCCCCGCCGATGACGAAGAAATCCTTTTCCAAAGCTGCACATCTAGAAAGCCGTCAACTGCAGTATCAAAGGGCTGCTCAACGCCTTGCCGATAGAGCTGCTCATGCTCAGCTCTCAGAAGAAATGATGAAAGTGAAGCTCCTTGCCGATGAGAGGCATAAAAACATCGGCACCCTGGAGTCCTCAAGAGATGTGCTCAAATAAAAGATTTCTGATCTATCGACAAAGAGAGAAGCTCTGCTTACAGAACTCAAACGGGTAGAAGAAGCCATGTCCCAAGCTCAACAAGAAGAAAGTCAACTGCCTGAGACGATCAAGATTCTTGAACAAGAGCGGAATGTCCCAGCCCGCAAAGCACTACAGATGAAGAAGAAGCTGAAGCCGGTGGAGGGCTCTGCCAATGACGACACAAAGGAGATAGAAGAAGCCAATCAGATACGTCAGCGAGCCATATCAACGATCCAGGCTTTGTTAAACATCTGAATTCTTTATCGGCGGCATACTTGCTCTTTTCTTTTGAACAACCCTAGTATTTTTGTCTAGCCGATAGGACTGTTATCGGCACCTTTTAAAACACTAAGTCCATCTCCAAATACAGTTTAATCCAGCCGAAATGTTAGCGGCACTTAAACTTTCATGCATCGACCCATATACTAGAGTAATATTTCTTTAGATATTTGCCATTTAATGCCCTGGGAAATTCAACTCCTTCAAGAGTTTCTAAAATATAGGCGTTACCAAGAGCTGATCGACTTATCCGATAGGGACCCTCCTAATTAGGAGACCACTTCCCAAATTTTGAACTTTTAGTCCCGATCGGTAAGATTAGCTTCCATACTAAGTCTCGATCAGCAAATTCCTTAGCTTTTACTTTCTTATCATACCATCTGGCAACCCTCTTCTTATTCTCTTCTATACTCATCAAAGCCCTTAGCCGATGCCCTGCTAGATCATCCAACTCATCTGTCATCAGAGTAGCATAATCATCGGTCGGCAGCCAATTGATCTTAAAAAGATAGTCGCCTAGACCCAGTCTTAATTTCCCAGGGTAACACTGCATCATGCCCATATACCAACTAGTAAGGTGAAATCGTGGTCGATCCATGACAAGCCATCCGGTATGACCATAAAGCTTCGCTTAATAACGTGTGCCACCTCCTAGGATTTTCTTCAATCCTCCGCTTAATGAGCTTGATAATTCCTTTATTAGATGCCTCGGCCTGCCCATTAGCTTGAGCATAATAAGGAGAAGAGTTTAATACTTTAATTCCCATACCGATCACAAACTCATCAAACTCCCCTGATGTGAACATAGTACCCTGATCGGTAGTAATCGTTTGAAGAATCCCAAATCAGTAAATAATATGCTCTTTCACAAAATCAATCATATTGGCCGATGTAATTTTCTTTAAAGGAATAGCTTCAACCCATTTGGTGAAATAATCGGTGGCAACCAAGATAAACTTATGTCCCTTGCTGGATGGCGGATAAATCTGGCCGATTAAATTAATAGCCCATCCTTAGAACGGCCAAGGCTTGATGATAGGATTCAGGGCCGATGCGGGTGCCCTTTGAACATTGCCAAACTTCTGACATCCTTGACACCCTTTGAAATACTTAAAGCAATCCTCAAGTATAGTCGGCCAATAATACCCGTTTCTTCTGATCATCCACTTCATCTTAAATGCCGACTGATGTGCTCCACACACTCCTTCATGGATCTCTCCCATCAAACTTCTAGCCTCATCATCACCTAAACACTTGAGAAGAATCCCATCAATAGTTCGATAATATAATTCATCTTCGTGGAGCACATACTTGGTGGCTTGAAACCGAACACGCCTCTTTACTTTCTTGGATGGATCCTTTAAATAATCAACGATTTCTTTTCTCCAATCATCGGCACCGATTGCCGATGTTGCACTAATCATGGGCTGATATCCCGAGGCATGCTAAGCCAACCGATTGGCCTCTTCATTATGCAATTGAGGAACATGCTCTAATCGGAAGTCCTTGAATTCCTTTAACAGTTGCATACTCCTTTCATGATAAGTTATCAGGACCTCGCTTCGGCATACATAGCTTCCAGCCAATTGATTTATAACTAGCATAGAATCCCCGAAGATTTCAATAGCATCAGGATGAATTTCCCTTAGTAATTCCAACCCCTTTATCAAAGCTTGATACTCAACCTGATTATTTGTTGACATGGCAACAATCGGCAAAGAAAACTCGTACTTCCTTCCTCGTGGGGAAATCAACACTATGCCGATCCCTGCCCCCCGGTCACACGTGGATCCATCAAAGAAGAGCGTCCAAGGTACAATTTCCAAAGTCTCCACTGTACCGCAATGTTGAGTCACAAAATCGGCCATAATCTGTCCCTTAACCGCTTTATCAAATTCCGATAGTTCCAAAATCCACTTACCGATCCTGCCACTCATGATCGGCATAAATAGCATGTATCGGACCACATCATCTTTGCAAATAAGAGTGCATTCGGCCGATAGCAAATAATGTCTTAACTTAATACAAGAGAAGTATAAGCATAAGCACAGTTTCTCAATAGCCAAATACCTGGTCTCAGCATCAATCAACCTTCTACTTAAATAGTAAATCACACGTTCCTTCCCTTCAAATTCTTGAATTAAAGCCGAACCGATGACCATCCCATCGGTAGACAAATATAATCTGAAGGGCTTTTCTTGCTGAGGTGGAATTAGAACTGGAGGATTTACCAAATAATTTGTGATTTCATCTAAGGCCAACTGTTGTTCCTTCCCCCAAACGAATTCTTGATCGGCTTTCAACTAAAGTAAAGGACTGAAAGCATGAATTTTACCAAACAAATTAGATATAAAACTCCTGATAAAATTTACCTTGCCGATCAAGGATTGGAGCTCAGTCTTGTTGGTAGCAGCAACTATTTTGTTGATAGCATCAGTGGACCTCCGAATAATTTCAATCCCCCTTTGATGCATCATGAAACCAAGGAGCTGTCCTGCCGATACACCAAATGCACACTTATTGGGATTCATCTTTAAACCATGCTTCCTCGTGCATTCTAACACTTTTCGCAAGTCGGCAAGATGTTTTGTGAAGTCTCCAGACTTAACCACCACATCATAATATAAATTTCTACCAGCTTGCCGATGAACTCATGAAATATAAAATTCATGGCCCTCTGATAAGTAGCACCAGCATTTTTCAAGCCAAAGGTCATGACTATCCATTCAGACAACCCAACATGACCAGGACATCTAAATGCAGTCTTTGGAATATCTTCTTCAACCATGAATATTTGATTGTATCCTGCATTGCCATCCATAAAGCTGATAATCCCATGCCCAGCCGCAACATCAACTAGCAGATCGGCATCTGGCATTGGGTAGCCATCCATCGGTGTGGCTTTATTAAGATTTCTGAAATCAATGCAGACCCGAAGCTTCCCATTTTTCTTATAAACCGGAACAACATTGGAAATCCACTCGGCATACCGACATTGCCGAATAAATTTAGCTTCAATAAGTTTGGTTATTTCGGCCTTAATATTAGAAAGATTATTAGGATTACATCGGCGAGCTGGCTGTTGATGTGGCTGAAATCCAGACTTAATAGGCAATCGATGTTCAACAATTGATCGGTCCAAACCAGGCATCTCAGTATAATCCCAAGCAAAGCAATCTTTATATTCCTTTTACAAATCAGTTAACTGTTGCTTACACTCAAAACTTAACTTAGCACTAATAAAAGTAGGTCTAGGCTTGTCCCTACTACCTATATCTACTTCCACCAAATCTTCGGCCGATGTGAATCCCTGGCCCAATTTTCCATCATCGGCGAACCTATCCATTAAAAACCTTCATCAGAACTGACTGCTTGGATCGGTGGAATTTCATAATCGGCAACTTTGAGAAAATCCTTTTCCCAAATCTTTCCTGAGATACACCTAGTCCTCTCATAGGTATCTGCCTCTGCCGATGCGATGACGTAAGAAGAATCTCCTAGACAACCTCAATCTTGTCACCTACCCACTGAACCAAGCATTGGTGCGTTGTAGACGGGATGCAACAATTGGCATGAATCCAATCTCTCCCTAACAGCAAGTTATAAGCACCCTTTCCGCTGATCACGAAGAAAGTCGTCGGCAAGGTTTTGCTGCCGATGGTCAACTCGACGCAGATGGCTCCCTTAACTGGAGACACATTCCCTTCAGAGTCTTTGAGCATCATATCGGTCTTGGTCAAATCCTGATCTCCTTTTCCAAGCTTCCGATACACTGCGTACGGCATGATGTTGATAGCAGCTCCACCATCAATTAGTATCTTGGTCATTGGCTGACCATCAACCCTTCCTTTGAGAAACAAAGCTTTAAGATGCTGCCTTTCATTGTCGGCAGGCTTCTCAAAGATAGCCATCATCGGATCCAGAGCCAACTGAGCTATCTGGTCAGAAAACTCCAACTCCTCATCATCGCTGGACGGCGCAAGGAATTCCATCGGCAACATAAATACCATGTTGACATCTGCCGATGGCCCTTTCCCCTTAGGATCTGATTGTTGCTGATCCCCAGGTTGGCCAGAGTTCTCGCCCTTGCTTAGCTCTTCTCATCTTTCGCGCTGCAGTCTTCTCTTCTGTGTCCTAGTCAACCCCTCTGGACACCATGGAGGAAGTTGTTGCTGTTTTACCGATGGGCGACGATTTTCCCTTGACTCCATCTGATAAGTATTGGCATCCCTGCAAAATATGAACCCATCGGGACCCCGTGCATTAGCCATTTCTTCAAGCTCTTCCTGGTTCCAGGGAAAGTATTCAACACGGTCACCAAGCCTATCATGCACGCTGAGCCTGCCTCCCAGCCGATCATGAACCGACGCTCTCCCCCTAATCGGCCCATCAAACCGGCGGTTATTGTTCTCATACTGCCGATTTGATCTGTCATACCGATCATAACCATTACATTCCGGCTAGTCTCTGACAGTAGGAAGCTTGATATTTTCATCCCAACAATGGATGAAGAACAGACAATTCCAGTTATCCCTATGCCGATTCCACTCTTGTCGGCGTCTTTCTTCTTCCCGATGATAGTCTTCTTGCTGGCACCGATACCGATCCTCACGTTGCTACCAAGTTTCTCGAGGCCTTCTGTGAGTTATTACAATACCAGATCGGGGAGGCCTTCCCGAGTTAGTTCCCTCTTGGATCAAGCCTTTTCCTTTTCCATCGGCAGTAGTGATTTGATGCTGAGGATCTACCGAAGCACTTCTTTCAGCTGCTTCTGATGTTAAGACCTTGGCCTTTCCCTTAGCATCCAGCATATTTGTTGGGAAAGGATTTTGATCAATTTTCATCGGCTTCTGGGTTTTGGAGTTGTCAAATTTGATCCTTCCAGATTCTATAGCCGATTGCAGCTGTTGTCCAAAAACTTTGCACTCATTGGTGCTGTGAGAAGTTGCATTATGCCACTTGCAGTATTTCATCTTCTTTAATTCCTCAGCCGATGGGATTACACAATTTGATCTGGCCTTCTTGAAGTAGAAAGTCAAATATCCTATCGGCTTTGGTAATATCAAATGCAAACTTCTCCGGCTCCTTGTGCCCAAAAGGGCAAGACATCGGCTTCTTATTCTTTACCCATTCTGCCAAGCCGATGACTGGTTCCTCATCAGAGTCCGAGCTTGCTGCTTCGTCCACAAATGATACCTTTTTGTTCCATGCTCTCTTGGGCTCAAAAGGCCTGATAGCTTGATCAAAAATTCTCTGCACCAAATGACTCAAGCTTTCAAACTCTTGAGATGCATACTTGTCCCTGCAAACCCTGGAAAGCCAAATCGGCTAGCTGCCGATCATCCAAAACCAGACTATAGCATTTGTTCTTGACCTCCCGTATTCTCTGCACAAAACTTTCAACCGATTCATCATTGCGTTGCTTCAATTTGACCAAATCGGTGATCTTCTTCTCATGGACTCCAGAAAAGAAGTATTTGTGGAATTGCTTCTCTAGATCGGCCCAAGCAACCACTGAGTTAGGAGGTAATGATATAAACTAAGTGAAAGCCGATCCAGACAATGATGACGAGAACAAGCGAACCCTTAATTCATCCCTGTTAGCAGCTTCTCCACACTGAATGATGAACCTGTTGACGTGCTCCATGGTCGATGTATCATCCTGCCTAGAAAACTTAGTAAAATCCGGCACTTTGTACCGATTTGGAAGCGGGATTAAATCATATGCAGGAGGATACGGTGTCCGATAAGAGTAAGTGTTGACTTTGGGTTTTATCCCAAATTGGTCTCTCATTACTTCAGCAATCTTATCGGCCCAATAAGCATCGGCATCTTGCCGATGAGGCGGTTGCAGATCTGGGATCTACTGATATGCATCCACGTGTCTATGTGGTGCGCGATCTGCATGGAATATTGGGTTAATCATCTGGCCACCAATCTGCTGACCACCGATCTGTTGACCACCAAACTGCTGACCACCATGATTCGTTGGCTGGTTGACCAACCCCTGATTCTGGAATCCAGGGTAGATCTGGCCTTGTTGAAACCCTGTAGCTCGATGATGCTGTTGGGGCATTTGTGGAAAGTCTTGCTGCTCAGGCCATCCACTATTAGCATTCATCGGCATAGGGCCTGCCGATGTCTGGTAATTGGGCATCATCATTGAATTAACATACCCTGGCTGAGTCATAAACCTCTATTGCGTCAGCATTGAATCAGCCGATGCGTTAGGCATCTGGAACGTTGGAGCTTGAGAATTCCCAGTGTAAGGCCTTGCAGTAGTGGTTGTAGTGTACTGGGGACTTTGATTCATCGGCATATTTGGAGGTGTCGATGCCATAGGAGCCTTGCCTCTCACATCAGCCGTCTGAGATACGTTAGGTGTCTTCAATGTCAACTCTGGAGGCATACCATAACCCCACCAGTTAGGAGGAGGGACTGACCCCGACATTGCCGATGCCAATAGATCTGTAGCAAGCTTGATCTGCCCATCTAAAGTTGATGGATTGGTCGTCATCGGCATAGATTGTGCATTAGTGACTCCTAACGTGCTTGGAGAAACAGTAGTTTCTGTGCCCACAGCGGCTGTAGCATCCGACGGAGCTGTGACCACCGGTGATCCTGGCTGTTGATGAGAAGGGCCCACATAATTTGGTGGCAATTGTCCTTCTTTGAAAGTTCTAGCCACGACATTGAAAACTGTATTAGACAACACACCAGCTTGATTGATCAAGGCACGGTTAATAGCATTATCAACCATGTCTTGAAGTTTACCAGGATGTGCTTCAAAAGTAACCTGCCGAGGCATCGGCATTGCTTCCTTCTGGATCACTTCGCCACTCCTGTTTATGCTGAAGGCCTTGAGACATTGTTGCTTGTAATACTCCATAGCCTTCGCAATAGCTTGCTTCTGCTTATCTTTGAGGCTAGCTTCTGTCACGGGGATGACATTCTCCAAATCAAAATCGCTAGTTGCCATGTCGATCTTGATCTGGAAACAGTCCCACTGGGCGTGCCAAAAGATGTGTTGATGCAAAAGCTAGATCTGCAAACACAAAGGGCTAATACCCGATTCAAACGTTAAGGCGTGCCAGCCGATTTGACCTTACTATCGGCAAAGGTGATAACTCGAATACTTTGGTCCCGACAACAGCGATGCGCCCGGATGCCACGGCCAAGAGGTATTCACGTGGAACTCGAGAACACGTCGAGCTTAAGTCGACGGGTTCCTAAGAACTCGTGATGAAAAGGAAAATATGACGAAGTCGTCGAAAAAGTAGATGCTAGAATATGAGTAAAAACTTATGTTTGATTGATTGATCGATTGATTACAAGGCCCTAGGGTCTACATTTATACCCTGCTCAAAGAGCTACAACCAGACACGTCTAGGACTCGAATTCCAAATTAAACAGAATCCATACACAAAACGATTTAAATAACTAAGGAAAACATAAAACTATCGTCCCATAACAAACTGGGACACCACAACAGGCCAATCGGCAACCTTCAGGTTCTTCTTCCGAATCATCGGCAGACCCCTCATTGTAGCCATCGGCACAGGTTAATGCTGACCATCGGCATAAACACATCACCACCCATGGATTTAGTCACATTCAGCTGTCCCTTCATCGGCAACCACCCTCATCGGCAACTCTCCTGCAGACCAGTTACTGTTGCCCTATCTCGCCGATCTACACTCTACCGATCCTGGGTACGTGTCCAAAAACGGTGTCAATAACCATGTCTTGAAGTTTACCAGGATTGGCTTCAAAAGTAACCTGCCAAGGTGCCGGCAATGCTTCCTTCTGGATCACCTCGTCACTCCTGTTGATGCTAAAGGATTTCAAACATTGCTGCTTGTAATCCTCCATGGCTTTTGCGATACCTTGCTTTTGCTCATCTCTGAGATTGGCATCCGTCACAGGGATGACGTTTTCCAAGTCGAACTCGATATTCGCCATGTTGATCTTGATCTTGAATCTATCCCACCAGTCGTGCCAAAAGATGTGTTGATGCAAAGCTAATCTGCAAACACAAAGGGCTAATACCAGATCTAAACGTTAAGGCGTGCCAGCCGATTTGACCTTGCAATCGACAAAGGTGGTAACTCGATCACTTTGGTCCCGACAACAGCGATGCGCCCCGATGTCACGGCCAAGAGGTGATCACGCGGAACTTGAGAACACACCGAGCCTAAGTGGACGAATTCCTAAGAACACGTAGTAAAAAGAAAAAATGACGAAGTCGTCGAAAAAGTAGATACTGGAATATGAGTAAAAACTTGTGTTTGATTGATTGATAGATCGTTTATTACATTGCCCTAGGGTCTATATTTATACCCTGCCTGAAGAGCTACAACCAGACACGACTAGGACTCGAATTCCAAACTAAACGGAACCCGTACACAAAACGAATTCTAATAACTAAGGAAAACATAAAACTACCCCCTTGTAACCGACCGGGGCACCGCCACAGATCAATCGGCAATCTTCACGCTCTCCTTCAGAGTCATCGGCAAACCTCCTGTTGTGGCCGTTGGCAAACACTAAAACTGATCATCGGCACGAACACGCCACCACCTCTGGACTTAGTCACATTCAATTGTCTCCTCATCGGCAACCACCTTCATCGGCAACTTTCCTGCAAACTAGTTACCGTTGCTTCATCTGCCGATCTATACTTTACTAATTCCCAGGTACGTGTCAAAAGATACGTGTCCAAAAACGGTGTCAACAGCAGCTCTCCTCACGACAGCGCGAGAGGGAACGATGAGAAGTCTTTGCAGCAAGGATGGCGGTGCCGCAGTATCTCAACTGGTCGAGCACCCTATTGACGGTCCTTAAGTACCAAATATAATCATCAAATAAATAAAGAAAGTATCCAAATGCAACCAACACCCAGACTTAGTGTTTTATCTGACAGAATTCCATGAGTTTTGGTGTTTGTCTATTTCTACAGGGGGTTGTTAGGAAATATGGAGGAAAGGCCCACATGTCGGGTTTACATAGAGATATTAACGTGCCGCACAATTTTCTATCATCTAGAAGACTCCAGAAGCCACGGGAACGAACGGGAAGCCGAGCGGGCTCGGGGACAGGGCGCCCGCCCTCCCCCCTTGGGCACCCGCCCTGGTGTTTTGGCCAATCATGTTCTACTTCGTGGATCATGCTCCACCGACCTAAAGGATCAAGAAAAACCGTGCGATTAATGTCAGTTTGATCCGACGGCCCAGATTCACTTGAGGGGACTATATAAGCAGGCCCCCTGGACCTTGGAGGAGGCACCCCCTTCATCCTTATTCATTATTCATAGATAGAGCAAAAGCTAGGGTTTGGAGATGAGAACTCTCCTCTCATCTCTAAACTAGAGTAGATCTAGATAGTAGCGAGATGGAGAGTGAGGGAGGATTGGAGGAGAGGCCGGCCTGTTGGTTCTTCCTCTGGTTGTACTTTGCCATGATCAAGCTCTAATCAAGTTTTCTCATGGGATGACTCTGGTAATCTACTTCTATTTCATTATGCAATTACTATCCATGTATGTTCTGGTTCACAACTCTTTTGAGTACTTTAATCTATAGGACGCTATAGGTGAGAGTTGTAGTATAGGTGTAAGCGTGGTGCTTAGACCTAGATTACTTGTGGATATCCCCAGTCTAGCCGGATCGTGTGGTAGGCCGCGTAGGTGACAGTTACATTGGCCCCTGTAGTCCACCTCCTGTTAGCAGGACTGGTAGGGTTTATCGGTCTATGGATAAGCATCCTTTGTGGTGTATTCTTATCACGTGGTTCGTCCCAGACATAGACATACCCCTTTGAAGTAGAGAAACCATAGTTATCCTCTCTATTCTCCTACCATCGCCAATATACTAGATTGCTCTACTATCTATTCCCATATTATCACCCATTGTTATCTTACCTTTAATATTGTTCTTATTCAATTCTACCATCTTTCCTATTTACACCTATCTATCTATCTTGGTTAAGTTAGAGCGTAGTTGGTTCTCCCGTTTCCCTGTGGATACGATAAAACCTTTAATTGGGTAAAAGCTACAATGGTATCCGTGCGCTTGCGGATTTATCTGTGTGTGTATAAATACCATAGTACACTCTAGTGCCATGTTGGGGATGACAACCTAGTATTCAAGTGGTGTTAGCAAGTGTCAACAAGCTTTTTGGCACCGTTGCCGGGGAGACGGTTGCTGAGTTGACTACAAACTAGCTTAATCATTTTCTAAAAAAATATACTTTTCCTTTTGTCCTTTGCCTTATATCTGCTATTCTTTCTTCTTATCTAATCCTTGATTTCTCGTCTACCATGAATGCAAACATGTCTATCTATCAGTTTCATAGACCTACAGGCACACATCTCGAACCACCAAAATCTTCAAAGCCTATTGTTGACGGTTCTTAAGTTTCAATTTTAATTGTCAAATAAACAAGAGAAAGGACCAATATGCAAACAACACCTAGAATTAGGGTTTGATCTGACAGAATTCCACGAGTTTTGTTATTTATCTGTTTCTGCAGGGGGTTATCAGGAAATAAGGAAGAAAGGCCCACATGTCGGGATTACATAGAGATATTAATGCACCGCGCAATTTTCTACCATCTAGAAGACTCAGAAGCCACATGAACGAAGCGGAGACCAAATGGGGCCTGGCCCAGGGCGCCCGCTCCCCTTTGGAGTCCAATCAGGACTCTCTTTGCAGATCAAACTCCACCTGGTTTGATCCAACCGCCCACTTTCACCTGAGGGGACTATAAAATCAGACCCCCTAGCCCCTGGAGGAGACAAGTTCATCATAGAGTTGAGAGGATCCCTCGAAGGAACACCTCTACTCTAAATAGACTTAGGGCTTAGCATCCAATGTGAGTAGAATTAGATCTTCTAGTTTCTACTAGATTGAGAGAGATAGAGTGGAGGTATAGATCGGAGGAAGCCCGGCCTGTCGGTGTCTACTCCGAGGTTGTACCTGCGGGATCAAGTTCTCCTAACCAGAAGCTTGCTCCTAGGATTCTTCAGTATTTTGACTTCTAAATTCTAGTAAGTTCTTGTTTTATTGTTCTTTGGTTTATGAGTTTACTTTAATCTCTTCGTGTAGAGTTTAGAGTAATCATCTCTAGCGTACACGTAGTATTTGGGCTAGGATACTCATAGATATTCCCTGACTAGCTGGACCGTGGTAGTAGCGAGGAACGTGACATTTCCGAGTTACTTTGCAAACCATATCTCGTTAGCAGGAAGGATAGGGTTTATAGGTGCGGGTTGAACATCCTCTGTGGTGTCTAGATTCTGTAACCTTCCCCAACAGAACAGTAGATCATCCTTACCAAGGTTAGAAAGAGACTATGGTTGTAGTTTTCTCTGTTTATCACTCACATCGAGAAACATTCTTTGTAGCCTAAAGGTTAGTAGTAATAGACTGGGTTAGTCAGATGCACTCTTTCTCCTAGTGGTAAAAATATAAATACAATACTCTGGATAACCTCCCGGGTGAAGTGCTCACCGATATCCGTGCGCTTGCGGATCAATTCCTTATTGCGTTCCCAAATATCAACAAGCATTTCTGGCGCCGTTGCCGGGCAGAAAGACGGTTTGCTGAGATAACCTTGAGTCTTACTACTAGCTTGTATCTATACTTTTATCTTTTCTTATCTTTTATATTCTTTATTTATTTTCTTTATTCTTACCTTATGGAAAACCAAGATTCTAAATCAATCTACCAATTTGCAACACCTTCAGAAACTAACCTTTTACCATGGGAGTCATCACAGCCTATCCAAACATCCCAGTATAGGTTAATTTCTAGGTTGATTGCCATGATTCAAAACCTATCCTTTTGAGGAAAGGAAGACGAAAACCCTTACCTTCATATTAGAGATTTTGAGCAAACATGTGATTGTCTTCGCATTGAAGGCATTTCTGATAAAACTTTACGTTGGAAGCTTTTTCCTTTTTCTTTAAGGGGAGAAGCTAGACAATGGTATAGTCAGAAGGTAAGTCAACAACAAGGTGAATGGGGAGTTTTACGAGCCGACTTTTGTCTAGATTTTTATTCCCTCGACCGTATCGGCGACCTTAGACAAATCCTAGAAAAAGATAATGAAACTTTGGGAAAATCCTGGAAACATTTTTCTGATTTTTTAGAATCTGGTCCAAACCTTAATCTTGAAGACCCTGTTCTTTTATTTCACTTTTTTCGAGGTCTTCAGAACGATCACAAACAAATGCTACATACAATGTCTAGAGGTTCTTTCTTTCGCATCCCTACTAATGATGCTAGAGTGATCCCAGATAGAATCCTAGAAGCTGAGATGGATGATACCCTTCATAATGAAACCCACGAAGCTGAAGTAGACACTCTGCCAAATTCTCCATCTACTTTAGCTTTCTCAAGTTCTGAGCCACAAAAGGAAGAAATTCCACCACCTGATTTCATGCAGGATATAGAATCTGATCTTTTCACGGATTTTGGAAACATTTCAAACAACCATTCTATTAACATACCCCAAAACTGCCATTTTAGCATTTGTTTACCAAGTGAACATCAATTAAGAGAGCTTATCTCAGTCATGAGTAGCGAATGGTTGGAGGAATCAGAGCTTTCCTCTAATGTGATCCGTTAGGACACACCCTCTATAACTATACGCTGTGCTTATGATTCTGATCGATTTGATGTTCTCTATAATCCAGTTGTGGGGATCAACATCATGTCTGAATCTTTTGCACTTAAATTATTTAAAAATTTGGTTCTAACCCCCACAACAAAAGTCGTAAAGGAATCTTCGGGACGATTAGTCCCCAGTCTTGGAATTATTAATGTCCTACCTCTTACGGTAGAAGGCACCATGTTTTATTTGAACTTTTATATCTTTGATACATGGGACTTCGACCTATTGATAGGACAACCTTTTAGAAGACTCATTTATGAAGGTCATATTGGAAAGCTACACATTTCTTTTGGAAAAACTTTTAAATTTCCAATAACAATTTCACACTCCTTAAATAATAAGGCTGAGTCATATCTTTTGCCTGATCCTATGGAGGAAGTAAAGGTTGCATCTCTAGAGCTTTTAGATGAACCAGACTTAGAAGACGAAGCTCCTTTCTTCACAAAAGAAGAAGCTAAACCTTCTGAACCTGAACCCTTAGACGAGTTTGCAGAAACACCTAGACCTCCCATAGAACTTAAAACTTTACCACCCGGTCTTATTTATGCTTTCCTAAACAATAATCCAGAGTTTCCTGTGATCATTAGTGATAAACTCACTCAGGAGCAAACTCTGCGATTAACGACCGTTCTTGAGAAACATCACTCAGTTTTCGACTACTCACTCAAAGATCTTACAGGAATCAGTCCTATGATTTGTACCCATCGTATTCCAACAGATCCTTCTGTTTCACCTTCTCGAGAACCCCAACGTAGACTTAACAACACGATGAGAGAGGTAGTTAAAAAGGAAGTTATAATGTTGCTGCATGCAAGGATTATATATCCTGTGCCACACAGTGAGTGGGTGAGCCTAGTTCAAGTTGTGCCTAGAAAGGGAGGCATGACTGTTATTATGAATGAAAAGAACGAGCTAATTCCGCAACGCACCGACACAGGGTGGCGGATGTGCATAGACTATAGAAAACTGAATAAAGCCACAAGAAAGGATCATTTTCATTTACCTTTCATGGATGAGATGCTAGAGCGATTAGCAAACCATTCGTTCTTCCGTTTCTTAGATGGATATTCAGGGTATCACCTGATCCCGATCCATCCCGATGATCAAAGCAAAACCACTTTTACACGCCAATATTGAACTTATGCTTACCGTAGAATGTCTTTTGGGTTATGTAATGCACCAGCTTCTTTTCAAAGATGCATGATGTCTATATTTTCTGATATGATTGAAGAGATTCTGGAAGTTTTCATGGATGATTTCACTATTTATGGAAAAACTTTTGATAGTTGTCTTGAAAACTTAGACAAGATTTTGCAAAGATGTGAAGAAAAGCACTTAGTCCTTAATTGGGAAAATGTCATTTTATGGTTAGGGAAGGAATAGTGCTGGGACACCTAGTGTCTGAAAGAGGTATTGAGGTAGACAGAGCTAAAATTGAAGTAATTGAACAACTACCTCCACCTGTGAATATAAAAGGAATTCATAGCTTTCTTGGCCATGCAGGTTTTTATCATAGATTCATAAAAGATTTTTCATTTATTGCTAGACCACTTACTCTTTTGCTAGCTAAGGATGCTCCTTTCGAATTTGATGATGCATGCCTAACATCTTTCAATTTATTAAAGAATGCACTCATCTCGGCACCAATCATTCAACCCCCTCATTGGTCGTTGCCTTTTGAAATTATGTGCGATGTTAGTGACTATGCTGTGGGGGCAGTTTTGGGACAAACTAAAAATAAGAAGCATCATGCAATTGCTTATGCCAGTAAAACTTTGACAGGAGCTCAACTTAATTATGCAACCACTGAAAAAGAGCTTCTGGGTGTTGTTTTTGCCATTGATAAATTTAGATCTTATTTAGTTGGAGCTAAAATAATTGTTTACATTGATCATGATACACTAAAATATCTGCTCACTAAAAAAGATGCTAAACCTAGCCTGATTAGATGGATCTTATTACTTCAAAAATTTGACTTAGAAATAAAAGATAGAAATGGAGTAGAAAATTCTGTTGGTGATAACTTGTCAAGAATGTATTTTAAGAATCCACAGGAAACCCCCATCAATTATTCACTCCGAGACGACATGCTCTACGGGATTAACAGGTCTGACCCCTGGTATGCAGATAATGTTAATTTTATGGTTTCAGGATATGTATGGCCAGGAGCAAACAAGAAGAAGCTTATTCAAGAAAGTCGTTCACATATATGGGATGAGCCATACCTCTTCTGAGTATGCTCTGATGGCTTACTTAGGAGATGTGTGACCACTGAGGAAGGATGGAAGATCATCGACATATGTCATTCATCACCATATGGAGGTCATTATGGAGCATTCCGTACACATTCAAAGATCTGGCAGTGTGGATTCTACTGGCCTACAATGTATGAAGACACGAAGCAATATATCAGAAGATGTGGGCCATGTCAAAGGCACGGAAACATAAACACAAGGGATGCCATGCCACTCACCAACAACCTTCAGATTGAGCTCTTTGATGTCTGGGGAATAGACTACATGGGTCCATTTCCCCCATCAAAGAAGTGTGAGTTCATCTTGGTGGCAGTTGACTACGTATCCAAGTGGGTAGAGGCATTACCTTGCAAGCATGCCGACAACATCAGTTCAAAGAGGATGTTTGAAGAAATTATATTTCCAAGATTTGGAGTTCCCAGAGTAGTGATAAGTGATGGAGGAGCACACTTCATCGACAAATGCTTCAAGCAATATCTATCAAACCATGGAATCCGTCACAACGTCGCTACTCCCTACCATCCTCAGACAAATGGCCAAGCAGAGACTTCCAACAAGCAAATCAAGAATATTCTTCAGAAGACAGTGAATGAAATGGGAACGGCATGGAAAGACAAGTTACCCGATGCACTCTGGGCATACCGGACAGCGTACAAGACCCCAATTGGAATGTCCCCATACCAATTGGTGTACAGGAAGACTTGCCACCTACCTGTTGAACTAGAATTCAAAGCACACTTTGCCATAAGGAGATGGAATATGGACCTAGAATGCAACTATCAGAATTGGAAGAATGGCGAGAGAAAGCATATCACAACTCGAAGATCTACAAAGAAAGAGTCAAAAGGTGGCATGACAAGAGGATCAAGAAGAAGGAGTTCGCACCCGGAGATAAGGTATTACTTTTTAATTCCAGGGTGAAGCTTTTCGGGCATAGAAAACTCCGGAGTAAATGTGAAGGACCATTCAAGTTAATCAATTCATCATCCCACGGAGCTATCACACTTCAAAATGACGAAGGTACGTTATTCAAGGTAAATGGTCAACGTCTTAAATTATTTTTAGAGCCCAATAAAGAATTAGAAGAAATAGATGTAATCCATTTCTACCTTCTCATGGAGATTTAGATCCCAACCTTTTTAATCAATGTTTTTGGGTCACACATATATTTTCCTAATAAGTTTTGCATCTAGAAACACGCTCAAGGAAGCAGGCCCACAGAGGGGCCAGACACAGGGCGGGCGCCCTGATGAAGAGGGCGGGCGCCCAGCCCCTGCCCCCTCTCGGTCCCGATTTCCCCCGTCGCGGAAAACACACTTATGGTAATCCAAATAATCCTTCAGATGGATAGTTTCGCACGCACATCGACAGGAGCAACCCGAATAACCCCTAGAGGCACTTTTTGACCCCTATATAAATAGACCCCTGACGTCAGTTTTCAAACACCAATCCACCCAAGCCTTCTCTTCTTCTTCAATTAGAGCTTATTTAGTCCCTCACTGCTCCAATGCCCGAAGAGTTCCACGACGATTGGGAAGTCGTCCCCTTCAACCTCAACATGAAGCCTAAGGAAGACCCCGACGCCCGTGCTCTCGTCCCGGCTAACACAGAGCGACAGCGAAAAGCCATGCCATTACGCCAACGCAGCTCCGCCCAATCCTACCATGCTCAACCAGTTCTCACCGCACCGCCACAACCCCTACTTCTCAAGGGACCAACATCCAAGAAGGAGACCACCATCAAGGTGCCAGCCGGCATGAGGATCCTTCCACCTAGACCCAATGAGAGGGTCATTGGAGTCAAGACCAACCGGAGCGGCGAGATAAGGAGCATTCGCTACACTACGGAGGAGGAGAGGCCTTACTTTGAAGGGATTAGAGCAGCCAAAGTCTGTTTCATCCCTCCAAAGACAGCACCGAAGCAGGCTCTCAATGCTCTCGAGACACCTTCTAAGCGTCGCAAGACTATAGTAGATATTGATGAGGACGTTCGTAGGCTAGACAGAGTCATCATATACCTCCAGTCCTCGGTTAACTCCATCACTAGGCAGCTCTCTAACCACAACACCGTTATACTAGGCCATAGGCATGATCTTGCTAGTGCCAATAAGAAGATCAGGGAGTTAGAGCGCCGCTAAGTTATCTAGATTAGACCTTGAGGCAATGCATCTTAGTTATTTATCTTTAAAATCGGTTTAGATTTTACTATTATCGTCAGTTTGCTACTAGTCATTTGTAATAAATGCCTCAAGATTAATAAAGAGTATTATTATTATGTCTTGTGTGTCTCTACTTTATTTTCGTACAAGAAAGTAGAAAACAAGTATGGGGGAGATCCCTCGACATGCCAAACACACTTCGACTACACCATTCCACGATTCAGGTACATACTCTGCACACTTTACATATATATCTTGGATTATGCAGAATATTGTTTCCGACATGATAAATTAAAAAGATGTTTCTAATAATAATTAATCTCACTCTGTGATATTTCCTAAAAACTTACAATTATTGAAAAATCATTTTAAAACCCTATGTTACTTAAGTCATTGTGAAATGTGGGATGGTAGAGTATGAGTTTCTTATTCTTGATATCATTGTTGCTTGGAGAATTTATTCAAAAAATTCTAGACCCTTGTATTAATTATGATTATAAAAGCTATCTACTCTGTATTGAATTTGTTCAAAATGAGTTAGACCCTTGTTGAGAGGTTTATCATACTCCTAAGATCAAGACATTTATTCAGAAAGATTCACTCTTCTGAAGTATTATTGCATTAGAGGCATGTGCTATGCAAAAATAAGGATATTTTGAGGAAATAAAAAGGAGCAAGTGCTCGATAACCTCGCAGAAAAAAAAATGGACAAGTGTCCGGCAGTAGAATTAGGGGTACCTCGGTATCCACTTAAAAAAAGAGAGAAAAAAGAGAAAGAAAATGATAGCCCATGGTCCCTCTAATAAGCAATATGCCAGTAAGAGTTGACAAGTTTTTAATTTCCAAAGTCTTTGATTTAAGAGTATGGCATTCTTCTCCTCGGATCCCATTTTGATCAGGAAATAAATGCAAGGTAAGCATGCTTGAGAATTTTTGCAAATTAAAACAGCCTCAGTGAGATATATAAAAGATAAATGAGTGATCTGAGAGAACCTATGAGGATAAAGGTATGCTAAATTTTTTTTCAAAAATATACAAAAACTCCAAGTAACAGGATTGAAAGAAAGAAAGGATCTCTACTCTTAACCATATACTTCCCTGATTACGGTACACAGTGAATTTTTACAACACCCTGTAGGTATGAAGAGAATGCTTTACAATGTGTTAACCACAGATATTTTTCTTAACCATCCTTTTCTGGAGGACGAGTAAAAGCCTAAGTATGGGGGTTGACGGTTCTTAAGTATCAATTTTAATTGTCCAATAAACAAGAGAAAGGACCAATATGCAAACAACACCTAGAATTAGGGTTTGATCTGACAGAATTCCATGAGTTTTGTTGTTTATCTGTTTCTGCAGGGGGTTATCAGGAAATAAGGAAGAAAGGCCCACATGTCGGGATTACATAGATATATTAATGCACCGCGCCATTTTCTACCATCTAGAAGACTCCGGAAGCCACAGGAACGAAGCGGAGAACAAACGGGGCCTGGCCCAGGCGCCCGCCCTAGGGACCAGGGCGCCCGCCCCCCTTTGGAGTCCAATCAAGACTCTCTTCACGAATCAAGCTCCACCGACCTAAAGGATCAAGGATAACCATTCAATCAATGTCGGTTTGATCCAACGGCCCACGTTCACCTGAGGGGACTATAAAAGCAGACCCCCTGGCCCCTAGAGGAGACAAGTTCATCATAGAGTTGAGAGGAGCCCTCGAAGTAATACCTCTCCTCTAAATAGACTTAGGGCTTAGCATCCAATATGAGTAGAATTAGATCTTCTAGTTTCTACTAGATTGAGAGAGATAGAGTGGAGGTGTAGATCGGAGGAAGCCCGGCCAGTCGGTGTCTACTCCGAGGTTGTACCTGCGGGATCAAGTTCTCCTAACCAGAAGCTTGCTCCTAGGATTCTTTAGTATTTTGACTTCTAAATTCTAGTAAGTTCTTGTTTTATTGTTCTTTGGTTTATGAGTTTACTTTAATCTCTTTGCGTAGAGTTTAGAGTAGTCATCTCTAGCATAGACGTGGTGTTTGGGTTAGGATACTCATAGATATTCTCTGACTAGCTGGACCGTGGTAGTAGCGAGGAATGTGACATTTCTGAGTTACCTTTGCAAACCATATCTCGTTAGCAGGAAGGATAGGGTTTATAGGTGCGGGTTGAACATCCTCTGTGGTGTCTAGATTCCGTAAGCTTCCCCAATAGAACAGTAGATCATCCTTACCAAGGTTAGAAAGAGATTACGGTTGTAGTCTTCTCTATTTATCACTCACATCGAGAAACATTCTTTGTAGCCTAAAGGTTAGTAGTAATAGACTAGGTTAGTCAGATGCACTCTTTCTCCTAGTGGTAAAAATATAAATGCGATACTCTGGATAACCTCCCGGGTGAAGTGCTCACCGATATCCGTGCGCTTGCGGATCAATTCCTTATTGCGTTCCCAAATATCAACACCTATCATAGCATCTAGTTTTGAGATAGACCCCGAATACATAGAATTTGTTCAAAAACAACCTTTCTCCGGAGAAGTTGAAGAAAATCTATAACACCCAGTGTTATGGTTGCATTGATCATGTGCATAGCATGAGCATCATCATCCATTCAAAGCATCCATGATCATCATCTCTCTTGAGCCATGTCATTCTATGCAAAAATGTGTTTTAAATTGCTTAAATAGGCTTCCTATGCTTATGTTTGAGTGAACCATGCTTGTGTTTGTACTCAATGCTTTGGTAATTAGTTTATCTATGCTTCACTTAACCTTGGGAACAATGTTCATGTTGATCACTCCTCCAAAATATGCCTTGAAGACATGTTTGTGCAAATAGGCCCTAGAAACCTCTTTTGCTTAGGCTTTTAAAAAGTGTTTCATAAAATGTTTGCATGTCAAAACTTTCTACAGCAAAGTTGTAGCAAATTTTATAAGGAACAAAAGTTGTTTTATGGCCATCTCATGAAAATGATCACAAATAGCTCAAAAGTGACCCACAAGGCAGATTTGGGGCTGTTTCCAACACTTAGAAAAATTAATATTCTAACGGATATACGGTGGCATACATTCGTCTCTCGATACGATATGTAACACCCAGTGTTATGGTTGCATTGATCATGTGCATAGCATGAGCATCATCATCCATTCAAAGCATCCATGATCATCATCTCTCTTGAGCCATGTCATTCTATGCAAAAATGTGTTTTAAATTGCTTAAATAGGCTTCCTATGCTTATGTTTGAGTGAACCATGCTTGTGTTTGTACTCAATGCTTTGGTAATTAGTTTATCTATGCTTGACTTAACCTTGGGAACAATGTTCATGTTGATCACTCCTCCAAAATATGCCTTGAAGACATCTTTGTGCAAATAGGCCCTAGAAACCTCTTTTGCTTAGGCTTTTAAAAAGTGTTTCATAAAATGTTTGCATGTCAAAACTTTCTACAGAAAAGTTGTAGCAAATTTTTATAAGGAACAAAAGTTGTTTTATGGCCATCGCATGAAAATGATCACAAATAGCTCAAAAGTGACCCACAAGGCAGATTTGGGGCTGTTTCCAACACTTAGAAAAATTAATATTCTAACGGAAATACGGTGGCATACATTCGTCTCTCGATACGATATGTAACACCCAGTATTATGGTTGCATTGATCATGTGCATAGCATCAGCATCATCATCCATTCAAAGCATCCATGATCATCATCTCTCTTGAGCCATGTCATTCTATGCAAAAATGTGTTTTAAATTGCTTAAATAGGCTTCCTATGCTTATGTTTGAGTGAACCATGCTTGTGTTTGTACTCAATGTTTTGGTAATTAGTTTATCTATGCTTGACTAAACCTTGGGAACAATGTTCATGTTGATCACTCCTCCAAAATATGCCTTGAAGACTTGTTTGTGCAAATAGGCCCTAGAAACCTCTTTTGCTTAGGCTTTTAAAAAGTGTTTCATAAAATGTTTGCATGTCAAAACTTTCTACAGAAAAGTTGTAGCAAATTTTATAAGGAACAAAAGTTGTTTTATGGCCATCTCATGAAAATGAACACAAATAGCTCAAAAGTGACCCACAAGGCAGATTTAGGGCTGTTTCCAACACTTAGAAAATTTTCTAAGTCTTGGAACGAAACCAGTTTGCTCGATCGATTTTGGAAACTCTATATCTCTCAATCCCGGCCGATCTGGCCTTTGCTCTAGTTGACGAAGTTGTAGAACTCGATTGGAACTCCAACTTTGTCAACTGCATCATCTTCTATCTCGGGCTGGTTTGGGAGTTATCCGTTGCTGAAGTCGCTCTGTCAGTCGGTCGCCGTTTTCTCAGAATCGAAGCCGAGCTCGCCGTCGTGGATGGCCAAAGCGCCATCTGTCCGCCAGATGTCGCCCGTACGCCGGCGATGGCCCCGCTCGTCAGCTCCCAGCGCGCGCATGACGTCCACGGCGACGCCCCGAGCAGAGTGGACGCGTCCACTCTCGCTTTCCTCGCCCTCTCGTGCCTGTAAACCGCCCGCAGCGAGCTCACCGTCGCGAGCTCACTCCGGCGAGATCGTGTGCGCTCGTCGCTGCGTCTCGGTCCACCAAATTCCTCCCACAGCTCCGCTGTGAACCGCTCTCCATTCTGCACCCTCTAACTTGCCGAGAAACCCACCGGTGAGCCGACATTTCCTTCTTCCCCCAAATCGGGTCGCCGTGACCGTTTTCTCCGGCGAACTCAATGCCCAGCCATGTGAAGCCTCTCGTCGTCTCAGGTTAGGTCCTAGAGGTAGCTTAGGTCCTTAGCAATCTTTTGCGCCACTTGGTGGACACTCTACCAAGCTCTCCGTCGCCGGACACGGTGCGCAGCGCCGCCGTGCTTCCGCCGGAGATGGGTGCTCTCGTGGCCAGCGTGTTCCACGAGGATCCAAGCCAAGCCGCGTACCTAGGAAGCTCCGCCGTAGTTCGTTGGTGCTGTAGAAGGTCTTAAGGTCACGCTCTACCGGCCTGAGGGCTCCGGCGTAACGCCGAGCACCTCCGCCGAGCCGCCATCATCGACGGTGAGCCCCTTCCGGTGGCTCCGCCGTGGGAAAAGTGGGATCAATCGAGTCGCTAGAGTCTGGGGATCACGTTGGTGCCCTTGGTTTGGCCGGAGACCTCGCCGTCGTGGAGAAATCGCCGGCGAAAGTCGCCTCGGCCGCGAGGAAGAAGAACCTGACAGATCGGACCCAGTGTCAGCGTCACTCTCCTTCCCTCCTTTTCTTTTATTCAAAATCTGGATTTTTGAATTTCTTGCAAAAATCATATCTCCTATTTCTTAGATCCAAAAATTGTGAATTAAATTTTGTGGTATTCCTTGATATGGCTAGTTTTTAATAAAAATATAAAATGAACCATGTTTTCTGGGAAAATATTTATTAAGGATTTAATCTTGTTATTTATGGATAAATGCATATCTCTTGTTATACTACTTAGTTTGCTCTGAAAATTTTATGGTAGCCTCTGCTTGGTATTAGAGTGCTTTGATAAATATTTCATGATTTTTGGAGTACTGCAGTTTTGATATGTAATTTATGATTGAAATATGGCTTGTTTCTTTAATTAAATCATATAAAATAATTGGTGCTTATGCTGGTGTTCTACTTTGGTAGTAAACATGTGTATGGTATTCCTAAGATATAAATAATCTGAAATCTGTTGTTTGATACCATATAAGTTATGTTTCTGAATTTATGAAATAAGCACCTAGTTACATGTTAAATGTATATCTTTAATTTGGTATGTGCATTTGCTCTGAAATTTTTATGGTAATGCTTTGATGCTATCCTTGTGCTTCTGTAATTTTTGTAGATTTTTCTGAGCAATTTGACTAGTATCTTGTAATTATGCTTCCTTCTAGAATTAATTAATAAATGCCTTGTTAAGTAAATGTTTGGAAGTTTCAATCTGGTGTTCTGGTTGTATTATAATATGCTTGTGGTCATAAGCCATGTGGTTGGCATGGTTTGTGTCTTGGTCATGTCACTAACTAATTAAGTAAAGGGTTAAAGGCTGTTTTGGGCAGCAAGGAAGTGATTAAACTTTTGCTTAGTGATAACTTGGCTTTCTGTAAAACTTGTCTAAATCAAAGTTGTTATAAACTTATTGAACTAGCTGTGGGTTAAATTTGAGGTCAATTGGCCTAGTAGTTTAAAAGTTATAACTGTTCCAAGTTAGGTTCCAGAAATAGGTGCTCTCTGTTTTTCTGGGACAGAACCTGGAACTTTGTTTAAATGACTGGTTTAATGTATGAATCTGGCTGCCATGTTTAAAGATGAGTTGTAGACAATTTCATAAGCTTTCCAGAATGTCTTCACTCATGTTTGTTGGACCTGTATATCATTAGTTATGATTTATTTACTGAGTATACTTGTTTTGTGTTGCTTGCTGTTTTAGTATCATGATAGGTTTTGGGCTAAGGTAACTTATTTACTCGTTTGAGCTTGTATGACTTTTGCTCCGTAAATGAGTGTCCAGTAAGTTACTTATATTATCAAGCATTCATCTTTAGCATGTGCATCTTCTTATCGTTCGAGCATGCAATAGGTGCATCGGACGCGACAGCCTCCTTCGAGCTGCAAGTGAATCCCGACGGTCAGGAGGGCAGCCAAGAGGTGGAGGTCCAGCAAGCCGGACTCGAAGAGCCCGAAGAAGAAGTTGAGTGCCCGAATCACGAGCCGACGTCGTTCGTGAAAGGCAAGCCCCGGAGCATTCTAAGTCTCCCTTTATTTTCGAAAGTTCACTTAATATGTTATATCTATTGATGCATTACGTATAGGAGTTGTGATGAGACTTTTGCTGCAGTTTATTCCATCCTTGTCCACATAATTCATCCTACCCTGGTTCTAGAGTTAGGATCGAGTAGCAGCTTAGCCATGCTTTAATCGGTAGAAGTCGGGTGATATCCTGTCACCTGCGCGATATAGGGTGATGTCGGATCACGATGGTATATATGTGCTTTCGTGGATGGAACCTGATTAAATTGACTTAAGCCGGGCGGAGTTTTGCAAGTTTGTAGTAACTCCGTCTGTGGCAGCTAAGGACCGATCGTTGTACGTCCTCTTGTCATGTTGAACGCATGCCTGACACTTAGTTGGCCGGATAACTCGTTCCGACCGCGAAGCCGAGTAGTATGACTCAGGCCGGAAGACCGGCAAGTATAAAGTGCGCACTACCGGAGGAAGTGCGGTGTGCGGGGGACCATTGGCGTAAGCCCAAAGGCAGGTGAGTTAAAATTCCTGACCTCCCTGGCAGAGTGGTAGCCCTGGGAGTGCGGCGCTGATCGGAGCCGCGATTCCTGAGTTGTACCAAAGGTGACCCGTTGGCTCTCCGGCAGGGGATGCTTGGGTGAGTGCTAGGAATAACCCTCCAGCTGGATAGGAATTCGATTCGAATCGCCGTCTCTCCCGGTTAGTGAGAACTTGACAGAGCAGCGGCAAACGTAGCATTCACTAATGAACTTGGTTCATGATAATGATGATAGCAGGAAGAACATATGATGAATTTGATATGGTTATTATTGATTGTAATAATCAAGTGATGTGTTGTAGTACAGGTGCTAATCTAGTGGTAGGCTGATGATGAATAAATATGATGCTCTCGAAATAATTTAGTCGTAATTTAAGCTTTTGGCAAAAGGTGAGTCAACCAGCTCCACTTGATATTTAGCCTTGCATGATCCTTGGTGTCTTTTATGTTTTACTAGACGGGTAAGTCTAGCTGAGTACATTCTCGTACTCAGGGTTTATTTCCCACCTGTTGCAGATGACATCTTTTATGACGGTTTCTGCAAGACCTGTCTCCATCCCGCTGGGGATGAGGACTAACCGTTGGGCACGGTTCTCTAACAACTTCGTACTGTTGCTTTTGGAAGGACGGTGTAGACTCTGGCAGTAACTCAAACTTATGAACTGAACTTTGGAATGTGCGTGTAACTATTTTGCTTCCGCTACTTCGAACTTGTGTTGTAATAACTTAATGACTCCGATGTGGTGCCGCTTCGACAGCAATGAATGACTATGTAACATTCGCTGGGTTTATGTTGAACTATTACGATCTTGGTTTGTTGCGAGTTGGTTTGAAATCCTTCGTGATTTCAATTGACTACCGGGATTATATGGGCTCAAGTTTGGAAACTTGATTGCTTGGCGATCGTTTTTGCACTTGATCTCTTATAATTTGGTTGGTTCTGTGACAGCTGGCATCGGAGCAAGTTCAGCATTATAAATGCAGCGTTTGTGTATTTAAAACAAAAGAGTTTTTAAATAAAATAGTGTAAAACGAATAATTAAGTTATGCCAGTGGTCGAATCCTCCTTGCCCACATAAGGACTCTAGGTGGCTATTTAAGTACTGACTTGGGGGGTTTTATTTATGCATCTCCGGCAGTACTCAGGTATGGATGTGTGATGACCGCACTATGCTACCCTGTGGTCTAATGGTGGAGGTAGCCTTCATATGTGAATTAGCCACATATGTCGCTAGATTTAAATTATGCAACGTCGCACCTACGCCCTGGTAAGTGTGAGCTGTGAGAGCGTGATCGTCCAAACGGTGGTCTAGGGGAGTATTCACGGTGGTTTTCTGGAGTGGTTACATGTCAAAATTATGGCACCACGAAAGAAACTTAATTGGGGAGCATTTAATTTCTCGGGTAGTTGTGGTGTCATTGTTTGTGCATGTTGGGCATGTCCAAGCAATGTGCACTTAGTTTACTGCTTTCTTGAGTGATATTTTGGGAACTGTTGGGCTGAAATGAAGTTTTCTGCAGGTACTCTAACAGCGCACGTGTAAACCGATAGTTATCGTATCGAGAGACGAATGTATGCCACCGTATATCCGTTAGAATATTAATTTTCTAAGTTTGTGAGGACGTACGGTTCGTGCATGCATCATGTCGCATTCATACATACATTCTGTCTACTCCTTCCCTTACAATTTCGCCCCTTTTAATTAAATAAATGTTGCTTAAACTAATCCTCTTTTACCCATGGTATTACTATTCCTTTCCACAGATGGACGCACCCGCTTCACCCCGTCCCAGTGACACTTTCTTGCACGAGTTTGGTACTCCTACCCTGCTTTGGAGGGTGTTACGGACTGTTAGGTATACTGAGCCACCTCAGTATTCTTGGTGGGAGATGGAGAGCACAGGAGGGATTCAGTGGTTTGCTGTGCAGGGAGTTGTCCCTCCACATGGGGACAAGCCTGCATGGACAGGCTGGACTTGTAGCTCAGATGGGCAGACTCCTTGGGAGGCAGCCCAGGTTGCAGCCCAGACTATCCTGCTCGATATCTGTCAGAGGTGTGGTGACAAGCTGACGGGAGGACCAGCGGCCTCCATTCCCAGTGCTGACCCAGCAGCAGCGGAGTGGAAACAGGCTGACGGTTGTGCTTTGGTTCGAGGCAGGGGAGAGAGAGCTGAGAGTTCTAGTCCTGCTATGAGTGCTATGATGGCTGTGCTCAAGATGATTAGTCAGCGAGAGGGCACCTATGCACAGGTGATGGTGGCTGTTCGCCAGGCCCAGGAGATGCAGCAGAAGGCTGAGAAGCATGCTCGCAAGTTTCGCAAGCAAGCTAGACTCCTGGAGCAAGCTCAGAAGGACCGCAATGACTGGGAGGACATTGCGGAGTACCGTAGGCAGCAGTGGGTGAAGGCCATTAGAGAGAGAGATCATAAGCAGGATCAGGTGAGCCAGTTAGCTAGAGAGAGGGAGACCATACAGGAGCGCTTGGTGCAGCTCACCCGTGAGAGGGATACTGCACTCCGCGTGTCGGAGAACAGGCGCCGAGCATGGGAGATGCACCGAGTTCAGTCGCTTGAGCGGGAGAACTATCTGCAGGATCAGATTGAGGCTGGTCTTGTGGAGATTCACTGTCTCAACAACTTGCTACACCCTATTCCTCGCCCTATACCCGTGTATCCAGAGGTGGGACCTCAGGTGATTGTAGCTGATGATGATGGTATGGAGGTCGATGGACCAGCAGCGGCTGCACCACCTTTGCACGAGGACGTGGAGGACGAGGAGCTTGAGCCGGTTAGCGACGAGGATGGAGAGGCGATCTTCAACGCTGACTTGGACGACGAGCCTGGAGTGTAGGGAGTAGTGGGTAGTGTTGTGTGAGGATCTTTTGCAGTATTCTAGTCGGCCGTGGTGCTTTTGTAACCATGTTGTAACCCAGAAATTTGACCATGACTCATGGCATGTACTGTGATGGTGTAACAACTGTATGGACCCAATGTGCAATCTTAACATGTTTGTTATGTTATGACGATGTTTCCCGTTGTGGTGCATATTGCGGATATCTCTGTCATGTGTTGGATTGGTGATGTTGTTTTGTGGAATTGAATTATTGTGCCTTTTCTATAAAGTTATTCTCTCGAATACTTTCAGGCATGAATATAAGTTCTTCTGCCGCAAATCTTGTCATCATCAATGCTCAATGACTGTGTCTTTACAGATGTCTCGTGGCACCCGAGGTGCAGAACAGCGTGCAAACATGAATCCACCACCTCCTCCTCCACCACCCAATCCTGCTGAGTTAATGCAAATGATGGTGGACAATCATAGGATGCTCACTGAGACCATCAATCGGATGGTGAATCAGGTTGGTCGCCATGCACATGAAGGGCCAGCTCCTAATCAGTACAGTAGCTTCAAGGACTTCATGGATACAAAGCCCCCACCTTTCAGAGAAGCTGAAGAACCCCTTCAAGCTGAAGAATGGCTGAATACGGTGGAACAAAAGTTCCGCTTGCTTCGGTTGACTGAAGGTTTGAAGGCAGAGTATGCAGCTCATCAACTGCAGGGTCCAGCAGGCATCTGGTGGAATCAGTATCGGGAAGCTCTTCCAGCCGACACCGTGCTTGATTGGAATCTTTTTCGTGATGCTTTTAAAGGCCATTTCATTCCTCCTGGTGTCATGGAGATGAAGCATACTGAGTTCATGCAGTTAACTCAGGGCAACAGGACTTTGAAGGTGTATTTGCATGCTTTCAATCATTTGTCTAGGTATGCTCCTGAGTTTGTGAACACGGAGACGAAAAAGATTGCTAGTTTCAAGCGGGGTTTGGGCCCCAAATTGCTGAAGACTCTGGGCCGCACTAAGTGTGCAACTTTCAATGAGTTTGTCAGCGATGCTCTCACTCAAGAGAACTATGACACTATGTACACTGCGACCAAGACTCGCAAGAGGGCTTTTGAGGCCGGGGCCGGGTCATCTCAGTCCAAGGTTCCAGTGGCAGCCAAGCCACCGTTCCGTGCTCCAACGCCGAATCAAAGGTACCGCCCTCCGGTGAAGAAGAATCAGGCAAAGACAGGTTTTCGCAAGGGGTACTCTATTGCTCTTCCTAGGGGCAACACAGGTCCCAACTATGCCAAGACTCCACCTGCCAACCGTCCGTGCTGGAACTGCAATCAGACCGGGCATTGGCAGAGCAACTGTCCTTACCCGCCGAAGAAGGGCAACCAAGGGAACGTCCGTCAGGGGCGTGTTCACTACACCGCTGTGGAAGCAATTCCCGATGGTGAGGTAGTCACGGCTGGTAAGTTTCTGGTTAATCAACATGATGCACTCGTGCTTTTTGATTCTGGAGCATCGCATTCCTTTGTGAGTTCTGAATTTGTGTCTAAGCATAGCATCAAGGCCATTACACATGATAAGGGCAGTTATTGTATTAGTGCTGCGGGAAATGATATTTCTACCAATCAAGTGGTTTTGGGGGCAACTCTGGAAATAGGAGGCCGTCAGTTTCTTGCTGATTTGGTTGTTTTACCCGGTGTGGGCATAGATGTAATTCTAGGGATGAAGTGGATGAGTGGCAATGGAGTTTTGATCGACACCACCACTCGTGTAGTGATGTTGAAAGACCCAAATACCAAGGAGGAATTTCTAGTGCAACTCCCTCGTGATATTCAAATCCGTAGCACTATAAATGCAGTTACATCTAAGGCTATTCAGGACATTCCGGTGGTGTGCGAGTTTCCGGACGTGTTTCCTGATGATTTACCCGGGCTTCCTCCGGATCGGGATGTGGAGTTCAAGATTGAATTGATTCCAGGTACCGCTCCTATCTCTAGAAGACCTTATAGAATGCCACCCAATGAATTAGCTGAGCTTAAGACCCAACTAAATGAGTTGTTGAAGAAGGGTCTTATTCGTCCTAGTTCGTCTCCTTGGGGATGTCCAGCTATCTTTTTGAAGAAGAAGGATCAATCTTTGCGCATGTGTGTGGACTATCGTCCCCTAAATGCGGTGACTATCAAGAACAAATACCCTCTTCCTCGCATTGATATCTTGTTTGATCAGTTGTCTAAAGCTAAGGTATTCTCCAAGATTGATTTGCGATCTGGATACCATCAGATCAAGATTCGTCCTGAAGATGTACCTAAGACAGCTTTCTCGACGAGGTATGGGTTGTATGAGTATCTCGTCATGTCCTTCGGTCTTACAAATGCACCTGCTCACTTCATGTATCTCATGAATTCTGTGTTCATGCCCGAATTGGACAAGTTTGTGGTGGTCTTCATTGATGATATCTTGGTATATTCCTGCAATGAAGAGGAGCATGCAGAGCATCTGCGTGTAGTGTTGTCGCGTTTGCGCGAACATCAGCTTTATGCCAAGTTTAGCAAATGTGAGTTTTGGATAAAGAAAGTACCTTTCTTGGGCCATGTCTTATCTGAAGAAGGCATATCGGTCGATCCGGCCAAGGTGCAAGAAGTGCTGGATTAGAAAGTTCCAACTTCGGTACACGAGGTTCAGAGTTTTCTCGGTCTGGCCGGATATTACCGTCGATTCATTCCGGAATTCTCCAAAATATCCAAGCCTATGACTCGTCTGCTTCAGAAAGATGAGTTTGTGTGGACATCTGAGTGTGAAGAGGCATTCCACAAGTTGAGGACATTGCTGACATCAGCTCCTGTCCTAGCTCAACCTGATATCGAGAAGGCCTTCAATGTCTTTTGTGACACGTCAGGCATTGGTTTAGGCTGTGTGTTGATGCAGGAAGGTCGCGTTATCGCGTATGCCTCACGCCAACTTCGAAAACATGAGGTCAATTACCCTACTCATGACATAGAATTGGCAGCAGTTGTTCATGCTTTGAAAATCTGGAGGCATTATCTGCTGGGTAATCTGTGTAATATCTACACCGATCATAAGAGCCTCAAGTATATCTTCACTCAACCTGAACTGAACATGCGACAGCGAAGGTGGCTTGAGTTGATTAAAGATTATAATCTACAAGTGCACTATCATCCGGGCAAGGCAAACGTAGTGGCGGACGCCTTGAGTCGGAAAGCGCACTGTCACTCAATCCAAATGGAAGATCCGTTGTTGTCACATCTTATGCATCCACTTGTGCTCAACCAGATTTCTCTGGAAAGTACCATTCGCAATCGAGTCATCGAATTGCAGCAGACAGATGTAGGCATCCGCCATTTAAAGAGGAAAATGAAGGAAGAAGAAACCAAGCATTTCCGGGTTGATGAGAACGGAATTCTTTGGTTCAAGGATCAACTTGTGGTCCCAAAAGACTGCGAGCTGCGAAATCAGATCTTATCTGAAGCTCATTCATCCAAATTGTCTATCCATCCTGGTAGTAGCAAGATGTATCAGGATTTAAAACCGTTGTTTTGGTGGACAAAGATGAAAAAGGAGATAGCTGCTTTTGTCGCTCGTTGTCACAATTGTTGTCGTGTGAAGGCTGTTCACATGAAAGCTGGTTTGCTTCAACCCTTGTCAATTCCTGGTTGGAAATGGGAAGAAGTCAGCATGGATTTCATCAGTGGACTCCCAACTTCTGTTAAGGGTTATGACTCCATCTGGGTGATTGTAGATCGTTTGACCAAGCTTGCTCGATTTATTCCAGTCCGAACTGACTACCGTCCACATCAATATGCAGAGTTGTACTTCGAGCACATTGTTCGTCAGTATGGTGTACCTCGAACTATTGTATCAGATCATGGACCACAGTTCACTGCTCGTTTTTGGGAATGTCTGCATGAGCAGATTGGTACTCATTTAGTCCGTAGCTCTGCTTATCATCCCCAAACGGCTGGTCAGACTGAACGGGTTAACCAAATCCTATAAGACATGTTGAGGGCATGTGCTCTCTCTTCAAAGGGTTCTTGGGTTAAGTGGTTGCCATTAGCTGAGTTCTCCTACAACAATAGTTATCAGGAGAGTATCAAAATGGCTCCATTTGAAGCCTTGTACGGTCGAAAGTGTCGAACCCCGTTGAATTGGGTAGAAGCCGGAGAGCGAAGGTATTATGGCATCGATTTCGTGAACGAAGCCGAGCAGAAAGTCCGGACTATCCAGCAACATCTGGAAGCTGCTCAAGCTCGTCAGAAAAGTTATGCCGACAAGAGAAGGAAGCCGATTGAGTTTTCAGTTGGTGACCATGTGTACATCAAGGTGTCTCCGATGAAGGGTGTACAAAGGTTCGGAGTCAAGCGAAAGCTTGCACCTCGCTATGTGGGACCTTATCGGATTCTCGAAAAGAAAGGGAATGTGGCATACAAAGTTCAACTCCCTGTTGCGCTTCGAGCTATTTTCCCTGTATTCCACGTATCACAATTAAAGAAGTGCCTTCGTGTACCGGAGGAACGAGTGGAAGTTCGAGATATCAAGTTGAAATCAGACTTGGTATATGAAGAAAAACCCGTAGCGATTCTTGATCGCAAGGAACGGGAGACGCGTAATCGTGTGGTTAAACTCTACAAGGTATTGTGGAGCAACCACGGGGAAGAAGATGCTACTTGGGAGACGGAGGATTATTTAAAAGAAGTTTACAAAACATTCTTCGAAAATCAGTAAGCTTCAAAATCTCGGGACGAGATTTTTGTAAGGGGGGAGGGCTGTAACACCCAGTGTTATGGTTGCATTGATCATGTGCATAGCATGAGCATAATCATCCATTCAAAGCATCCATGATCATCATCTCTCTTGAGCCATGTCATTCTATGCAAAAATGTGTTTTAAATTGCTTAAATAGGCTTCCTATGCTTATGTTTGAGTGAACCATGCTTGTGTTTGTACTCAATGCTTTGGTAATTAGTTTATCTATGCTTGAATTAACCTTGGGAACAATGTTCATGTTGATCACTCCTCCAAAATATGCCTTGAAGACATGTTTGTGCAAATAGGCCCTAGAAACCTCTTTTGATTAGGCTTTTAAAAAGTGTTTCATAAAATGTTTGCATGTCAAAACTTTCTACAGCAAAGTTGTAGCAAATTTTATAAGGAACAAAAGTTGTTTTATCGCCATCTCATGAAAATGAACAAAAATAGCTCAAAAGTGACCCACAAGGCAGATTTGGGGCTGTTTCCAACACTTAGAAAAATTTCTAAGTCTTGGAACGAAACCAGTTTGCTCGATCGATTTTGGAAACTCTATATCTCTCAATCCCGGCCGATCTGGCCGTTGCTCTAGTTGACGAAGTTGTAGAACTCGATTGGAACTCCAACTTTGTCAACTGCATCTTCTTCTATCTCGGGCTGGTTTGGGAGTTACCCGTTGCTGAAGTCGCTCTGTCAGTCGGTCGCCGTTTTCTCAGAATCGAAGCCGAGCTCGCCGTCGTGGATGGCCAGCGCGCCATCTGTCCGCCAGATGTCGCCCGTACGCCGGCGATGGCCCCGCTCGTCAGCTCCCAGCGCGCGCATGACGTCCACGGCGACGCCCCGAGCAGAGTGGACGCGTCCACTCTCGCTTTCCTCGCCCTCTCGCGCCTGTAAACCGCCCGCAGCGAGCTCACCATCGCGAGCTCACTCTGGCGAGCTCGTGTGCGCTCGTCGCTGCGTCTCGGTCCACCAAATTCCACCCACAGCTCCGCCGTGAACTGCTCTCCATTCTCCACCCTCTAACTCGCCGAGAAACCCGCCGGTGAGCCGACATTTCCTTCTTCCCCCAAATCGGGTCGCCGTGACCGTTTTCTCCGGCGAACTCAATGCCGAGCCATGTGAAGCCTCTCGTCGTCTCCGGTTAGGTCCTAGAGGTAGCTTATCTCCTTAGCAAGCTTTTGCGCCACTTGGTGGACGCTCTACCAAGCTCTCCGTCGCCGAACACGGTGCGCAGCGCCGCCGTGCTTCCGCCGGAGATGGGTGCTCTCGTGGCCAGCGTGTTCCACGAGGATCCAAGCCAAGCCGCGTACCTAGGAAGCTCCGCCGTAGTTCGTTGGTGCTGTAGAAGGTCTTAGGTCGCGCTCTACCGGCCTGAGGGCTCCGGCGTAACGCCGAGCACCTTCGCCGAGCCGCCATCGTCGACGGTGAGCCCCTTCCGGTGGCTCCGCCGTGGGAAAAGTGGGATCAATCGAGTCGCTAGAGTCTGGGGATCACGTTGGTGCCCTTGGTTTGGCCGGAGAACTCGCTGTCGCGGAGAAATCGCCGGCGAAAGTCGCCTCGGCCGCGAGGAAGAAGAACCTGACAGATGGGACCCACTGTCAGCGTCACTCTCCTTCCCTCCTTTTCTTTTATTCAAAATCTGGATTTTTGAGTTTCTTACAAAAATCATATCTCCTGTTTCTTAGATCCAAAAATTGTGAAACAAATTTTGTGGTATTCCTTGAGATGGCTAGTTTTTAATAAAAATATAAAATGAACCATGTTTTCTGGGAAAATATTTATTAAGGATTTAATCTTGTTATTCATGGATAAATGCATATCTCTTGTTATACTGCTTAGTTTGCTCTAAAAATTTTATGGTAGCCTCTGCTTGGTATTAGAGTGCTTTGATAAATATTTCATGAGTTTTGGAGTAATGCAGTTTTGATATGTAATTTATGATTGAAATATGGCTTGTTTCTTTAATTAAATCATATAAAATAATTGGTGCTTATGCTGGTGTTCTACTTTGGTAGTAAACATGTGTATGGTATTCCTAAGATATAAATAATCTGAAATCTGTTGTTTTACACCATATAAGTCATGTTTCTGAATTTATGAAATAAGCACCTAGTTACATGTTAAATGTATATCTTTAATTTGGTATGTGCATTTGCTCTGAAATTTTTATGGTAATGCTTTGATGCTATCCTTGTGCTTCTGTAATTTTTGTAGATTTTTCTGAGCACTTTGACTAGTATCTTGTAATTATGCTTCCTTCTAGAATTAATTAATAAATGCCTTGTTAAGTAAATGTTTGGAAGTTTCCATCTGGTGTTCTGGTTGTATTATAATATGCTTGTGGTCATAAGCCATGTGGTTGGCATGGTTTGTGTCTTGTTCATGTCACTAACTAATTAAGTAAAGGGTTAAAGGCTGTTTTGGGCAGCAAGGAAGTGATTTATCTTTTTCTTAGGGATAACTTGGCTTTCTGTAAAACTTGTCTAAATCAAAGTTGTTATAAACTTATTGAACTAGCTGTGGTTTAAATTTGAGGTCAATTGGCCAAGTAGTTTAAAAGTTATAACTGTTCCAAGTTAGGTTCCAGAAATAGGTGCTCTCTGTTTTTCTAGGACAGAACCTGGAACTTTGTTTAAATGACTGGTTTAATTATGAATCTGGCTGCCATGTTTAAAGATGAGTTGTAGACAATTTCATAAGCTTTCCAGAATGTCTTGACTCATGTTTGTTGGACCTGTATATCATTAGTTATGATTTATTTACTGAGTATACTTGTTTTGTGTTGCTTGCTGTTTTTGTATCATGATAGGTTTTGGGCTAAGGTAACTTATTTACTCGTGTGAGCTTGTATGACTTTTGCTCCGTAAATGAGTGTCCAGTAAGTTACTTATATTATCAAGCATTCATCTTTAGCATGTGCATCTTCTTATCGTTCGAGCATGCAATAGGTGCATCGGACGCGACAGCCTCCTTCGAGCTGCAAGTGAATCCCGACGGTCAGGAGGGCAGCCAAGAGGTGGAGGTCCAGCAAGCCAGACTCGAAGAGCCCGAAGAAGAAGTTGAGTGCCCGATAATTCATCCTACCCTGGTTGTAGAGTTAGGATCGAGTAGCAGCTTAGCCATGCTTTAATCGGTAGAAGTCGGGTGATATCCTGTCACCTGCGCGATATAGGGTGATGTCGGATCACGATGGTATATATGTGCTATCGTGGATGGAACCTGATTAAATTGACTTAAGTCGGGCGGAGTTTTGTAAGTTTGTAGTAACTCCGTCTGTGGCAGCTAAGGACCGATCGTTGTACGTCCTCTTGTCATGTTGAACGCATGCCTGACACTTAGTTGGCCGGATAACTCGTTCCGACCGCGAAGCCGAGTAGTATGACTCAGGCCGGAAGACCGGCAAGTATAAAGTGCGCACTACCAGAGGAAGTGCGGTGTGCGGGGGACCATTGGCGTAAGCCCAAAGGCAGGTGAGTTAAAATTCCTGACCTCCCTGGCAGAGTGGTAGCCCTGGGAGTGCGGCGCTGATCGGAGCCGCGATTCCTGAGTTGTACCAAATGTGACCCGTTGGCTCTCCGGCAGGGGATGCTTGGGTGAGTGCTAGAAATAACCCTCCAGCTGGATAGGAATTCGATTCGAATCGCCGTCTCTCCCGGTTAGTCAGAACTTGACAGAGTAGCGGCAAACGTAGCATTCACTAATGAATTTGGTTCATGATAATGATGATAGCAGGAAGAACATATGATGAATTTGATATGGTTATTATTGATTGTAATAATCAAGTGATGTGTTGTAGTACAGGTGCTAATCTAGTGGTAGGCTGATGATGAATAAATATGATGTTCTCGAAATAATTTAGTCGTAATTTAAGCTTTTGGCAAAAGGTGAGTCAACCAGCTCCACTTGATATTTAGCCTTGCATGATCCTTGGTGTCTTTTATGTTTTACTAGACGGGTAAGTCTAGCTGAGTACATTCTCGTACTCAGGGTTTATTTCCCACCTGTTGCAGATGACATCTTTTATGACGGTTTCTGCAAGACCTGTCTCCATCCTGCTAGGTGAAGTGTGCCCACTTAGTCCCCGAGCCTGGTAGTAGGTGACGTAGGCACGTGGTGCCAGGGTCAAAAGAAAATTCCCCAAAGTAGTTTTGAGACTGAGATGCATCGCTAGATGCATCGTACCAATGTAGTCCCCGAGCTTGCTGGAAGGCGAAGTATGAGCCTTGTAGCAAGGTCTAAAGTGAATTTACCAGTCCCCGAGCATGTCATGCTCGTCTGCAATTGAAAAGACCAATCGACCAGTCCCCAAGCACTTAGTGTGCTTCTTGGAATTATATGTTGCTATACTGTACGACCAGTCCCCGAGCGTCGAGTGCTCAGTGGTCGGTGCATGCTTTAAAGCTTTGAGCTGATAGACTGAGCGACCAGTCCCCGAGCGTCGAGTGCTCGGTGGTCGGTGCAGTCCTTGAAGTTCCGAGCTGATAGACTGGGCGACCAGTCCCCGAGCGTCGAGTGCTCGGTGGTCGGTGCAGTCCTTGAAGTTCCGAGCTGATAGACTGGGCGACCAGTCCCCGAGCGTCGAGTGCTCGGTGGTCGGTGCAGTCCCCGGATTGTTGACTCACTGGCGTATGTGTCTTCTTACTTTTGAAAAGATCTTTTCAGTTAAAGTTGACGTGACGAGGTCTCCTGACGATATGTCAGACGGATGCATGAAAAGTTGCACCTGGCAACTGTACAACCGCTCTTTGCATGGTTTGAGAAAAGGAAACCATCAATTGGTACGAAAACTCCGCCGCATTAATTGTCTATAATCATTGTAAACCGAAATGCCGCGTCCGCCGCATGGCCTGCCCACTTCCCGAGAATACAGGAAGTGGGAGAGGTGGAGTCGCGGGTTTATAAGGACCTATTAGGTCCGCCTATACCGCTTCGCCTGCCATTGCCTTCAAACCTTCCGCTCTCATCTTCTCCAATCTCCTGCATCTTCCTAACTCCAGCCCACATTCGCACCTCTAATGGCGAAGAGCGACTCCAGGAAGAGGGCCGAACTGATGGCCAAGGAGTGGAAGAAGTCTCGCAGCACCACAAAATCTCTTGGTGACCTCGTCGATATGGGGCTTCTGCACGGCGCAGAGCTCGGCGGCTGGAGGGCACCGGAGGGGGAGAGCTACCCCGACCCTCGCGCCGGTGAGATCGTCGTTTTTGAAGATTTCGTTAAGAGAGGCTTTGGTGTTCCTGTTCATCCTTTTCTTCAAGGTCTTCTTTTGTACTATGAGATCGGGATTTGCAATCTGCACCCGAACTCAATTCTCCTTATTTCCACCTTCATCCACCTGTGCGAGGCCTATGTTGGCATAGAGCCGCACTTCGATCTTTTCCGGTATCTTTTCTGCTTGAGGAAGAAGGGAGCAGTTGGAGGCTCCAAGGTTGCAGGTGGAGTATACCTCAACCTTCGTGATGGGATGAAGAATCGCTACCTGCACTGCCCATGGAACACTTCCTTGACCGAATGGTACAGGAAGTGGTTCTACATCAGGGAGGAACCGGGCAGCTCCACGTTCTGCGACGTGGGATACATTCCTGAGAAGAGGACGAGCTGGACTGACCGCCCGGAGTTCGACGGTCCAGTGGCGGATCTCATGAAGCTGATCGACTGGTCGCGCCTAGACGGGCTTGGCGTGGTCGGCAACTTCATTTGCCGCCGGGTGATGCCCTGCCAGAAGAGGGTGCACTCGGCGTACGAGTATGCCGGAAGCGCAGATCCGACCAGGATGCGGTCGGAGATCTTGGAGAAAGCGGAGGTACAACAGCTGTTGAACGAGCTGTTTAACTTCGCGGACGGGGGCTTCATCCGTGGTAGTGATCAGGTGCAAGCCTTCAAATTAGGACGACCAGCACCAAAGGTATGTAGCAGATTCTGTTTGATCATTCGTATATCGTCTGCAGTTGACTCATCTCTGTTGCTTTTGCAGGTCGGCGATGTCGACCGGTGCACAGTGTATGTATCACTGGCACCGGGGATGGAAAATCCTGCGGGAGAGGTCCCGCCAGAGGAGGACGCTGCTCGGTGTACTCATTACACCAGCAGTGAGGAAGACCAAGCCCGCCCCGTCCCGACATCCGAGGAGAGGGTAGCGGGGAAAAGGCCATTGCCGGCAGATCCCTTGCTGACACCGGGGCTGCCGGCAGATCTACCGGCGGAGAGCAGCCAAGCACCGAAGCGTCGTCGGCTCGTGCGGATAGTCGACGACGACGACGACGAGGAGGCTGCGCCGTCGTTGGTCCGACGGCCTCGGAGCCGCCCAGACACTGCGCCGGTCGCCACTGATCAAGTGGCCAGCGGCGCCGCTGCCCCGCAAGTTGCCGAGATGGGGGCACAGGTGCCGACCGGCCGGGCGAGGAGGAGGTTCACCGCGACCCACCGTCGGTCAGACCTGTAAGTGTTCGACTTACGTATTTTGGACTCCCTTTTTTTTTAACTTTTGTTCCTGTAGTGCGGCATCGGATGTCGACCCTGGTCAAACTGCCAGCCAGGGAACGGGCGAGCCTGCCCGCGGTTCTGGGGATGCGGCCCCCCAGACCACAGAGCAGCCAACAGCTGCAGTCGCGCCTGGGAGCACCGAGGGGCTCCCGAGCGCGGCGCCGACTACAACAAGCAGCCCGACCAGGGCTAGAGAGGCTCCCCCAACTGACTCCTCGGAGAAGGGAAGATCTCCGACCGCTCCTCCTGCCGGGGGGAGTGAAGTCCCCCCGCCGCCCCGAGCAGGAGCCTCTTCGGCTGCGGGCTCCCCAGGTCTGGTCCAAGGGCCAGTAATACCTGGGACCACCACCGGGGGTGACGCAGCACAGGAGGAGGAAACCCGGGCGGCCTCTGATGACGAGGTGGAAGAGATCGAGGGTCGTCCCCGTGATGGCCGCCAACACGTGTATGTGTGGCGCCAACGCGGGGATCACTTTATCGGGCATGAGGAGCTCGCCGAGACCGAAGAGGCCGCCAGGGTGGAGCGCGCGGCCAAGCGCCTCGTCGACGAAGTCAAGGTAAGCGGCTTTTTGTGCTGCTGCGCATTCTTTTGCCTTGTCCTGCATGGTCGTTATATGCTTGCTTTGTAGGACGTAATGAAAACGGCGAAGTACCGGAAACGGTGCTTTGACCAGATAGAAGGCGTCATGGCCGAGAACAAGGCCCTTGCCGCGGAGGTAGACCGGTTGCGGGCGGAGGTCGGGGAGAAGGTGGTCGAGATGAGTGCCGAAAAGGAGCGTCGTCTCGACCTCGCTCGTCGTTTGGCCGACCAGTACCGGCTGCAAGAAGGTTAGTCACACACTCCGAGCAGCTTCGCGTACTTGTATAGTTTGCTTTGCTGACCAGTTTAGGATTCACGCAGACTTGGAGGAGGAGGTAGCGAGCCTCCGACAAGAGAAGGAGCAGCTCAGCCAACAGCTCGCCGGTGCGCAGGAGTCCGGGCGGCGAGCAGAAGAGGAATTGGGTCGAAAAGACCGGGAGCTAGCTGGTAATGGGTGCCGCCTTGTTGGTTGCTGCCTGCCCCTTTGTTTGTTTAGTATGCCGAAAATGACGCTTCGTTTCGTTTGTAGTGCTCAAGGTGAACACCAAAAAGCACCTGGATGATCTGATCAAGGACCGGGACTCCTGGAAGGTCAACTGTTGCAGGATCTGGAAAGGAGTGTTCCCGGTCCTAGACCTGATCAGTCCCGAGCTCCCGGAGAGCCAGCCCCGCGCGCCGCAGTTGACCCCGGTCGAGAAGGCGCAACGGGCGTGGGACTGGCTCCAGCAGTTTGTGAAGGACGCCGGGGAGTTTGCCGGCGCGCACGTCCTCAGCATGGTGCGCGCCCACTACCCCCTGGTCGACTTGAGCAGGCTGGAGAAGGGGTACCCGAAGGAAGTCGGCCCACAGGAAGCGGACGAACTTCGGGGTAATCTGCTGGACTTGTCGTCGACAGTGATCGGCGACATCAATCTGTGCGGAACGGCCACTCCTCCAGACCAGCCGAGTTCAGATAGGTCGGCCAGGGAGTTGTCGGGCGCGTCCGTTGCGGGAGATGGGCGGTCGACGCCTGCGGTCTCGACCAGCCAGGCGCCGGTGGCCCCGACCCCTTCGTCCGGGCAGCAGGGCCAGGCGGGTGATCAGCCCGAGCAGCTAGGCCAATAAAGTAGTCTGTAGGAATAGACTAGTGTCTGTCCGTCAGGGTATTTATTGTAAACTTTGTATGTAAAGTTTGTAATAAAGTTTGCTTTTTGTCATGACTGTTGTTTTGAGCGCTGTAAGAATATCTGAGTGACGTGTCACCGCATTTGTCTTGGTTGTCGCTAAGAGCATCCATTGCAGGAGTTTTGCCGAGTGCTGTGTGTGACAAGGTATGGGCCAAAAATAGAGAATTTCATTATCAAAAATTATAAGATACTTACAAAAGAAAGTCATTAAAACTTTATGGATAGAAACGTCGCAGTTTGTCGATGTGCCAAGAGTTAGGCACTCGTGTTCCGTCTGGGTATGCCAATCTGTAGGACGTAGGTCGTGTGACCTCGGTCACCACGAAGGGTCCTTCCCAGGGAGTGGATAGCTTGTGCATTCCCTCCTGGCTTGTTTTCCATCGAAGCACCAGATCGCCGACCACGAAGGAACGGTCCTTGACATTCCTGTTGTAGTATCGCCTGACTGCTGCGAGATATTTTGCTGTTCGGAGACACGAAACTAAACGCTTTTCCTCCATGCAATTGATTTCGAGTTCTCTGGCGTTGTCGGCGGTCGCCTGGTCGAAGTGCTCGATTCTAGGAGATCCGAAGTGTATGTCAGACGGCAAGACCGCCTCTGCACCGTACACCATGAAGTAGGGAGACACCCCTGTGTTTCGACTGGTCTGAGTTCGGAGGCCCCAGACCACTGCCGGCAATTCTTTCATCCATCGACCGGGTGCTCTGTCGTTTTCGGTGTACAACCTTTTCTTTAGGGCGTCAACGATCATTCCATTAGCACGTTCAACTTGACCGTTGGCACGTGGATGTGCCACTGACACATATTTTATGACTATGCCTCTGTCATCGCAGAAATCCCAAAAAGTGGTGCCAGTAAACTGAGTGCCCAGGTCGGTGATTATGCTGTTCGGGATGCCGAATCTGTGTATGATTTGATTGAGGAACTCCACAGCCTTCTCGGAGGTTGCCTTGACCAGGGGCATGTATTCAATCCACTTGGAGAACTTGTCGATTAACACGAAGACAAACTTGAAATTGCCCGGGGCTGGTTTAAATGGTCCGATCATGTCAAGCCCCCAGCAAGCAAAGGGCCAAGACGACGGGATGGTTTGAATTTCATGGGCAGGTACGTGGGTCCTCTTAGCGAAAAACTGACATCCTTCGCAATGCCGAACCAGTTTTTCTGCGTCAATAAAAACCTGCTCGGAAAGCCTTTCCGACCAGCGTTCTAGATGCGGCGTGGTTGCCGCAGGATCCGGCGTGTATGTCCTCCAAGAGCTTGATACCATCATCTTGGGGTATGCACTTGAGCAGTACCTCGGAGCTTGCGTTTTTCCGCATGAGTTTTCCGTCGACCAGGATGTAGTTCTTTGATCGTCGGATGAGGCGCTCGTTCTCTGTTTTGTCCTGAAAGCCTGTCCCGTCTGATATGTATTTGATGAACGGGGTACGCCAGTCACGCCCACCGGTTGTCAGAGTGGCGTCATCTATGAGCATTGCCTCGGTGGGTTGCTTGTCGACCAGGGGGGAGCTTACGTTCGGCTCATGGATGTCCTGGACGAAAATACCCCGCGGGATTTGGGCCCGAGATGAGCCTAACTTTGACAACGCATCTGCTGCTTGGTTCTTATCCCGGACCACGTGGATGTACTCTATGCCATAGAAGTTAGTTTCCCATTTGCGAATTTCTTTGCAGTAGAGATCCATCTTCTCGTGGGTTGCGTCCCACTCCTTGTTGAGCTGGTTGATGACCAAAGTGGAGTCGCCGTAGACATAGAGGCGCTTGACCCCCAGTTCAACGGCTAGTCGTATGCCATGTAAGCATGCTTCGTATTCGGCGACATTGTTTGACGCCGGAAAAACGATCCGAAGGACGTAACGGAGTTTGTCCTTGTTAGGTGATACGAACAATATCCCAGCGCCTGCACCGTTGATGTTCAAGGACCCATCAAAGAACATAGACCAGTGGTCTGAGACATCTGGAACAGAAGGCTCGTTGAGATCCGTCCATTCGGCAATGAAATCGACCAGGGCTTGAGACTTGACAGTGGTGCGACTCTGGAACTCTAGGGAAAATGGACATAATTCCATTGCCCATTTCACGATTCTGCCATTGGCGTCTTTATTGCGCAGGATGTCCCCGAGAGGAAAGCTGGTTGTCACCAGGACTCGATGGCCGTCGAAGTAGTGCTTCAGCTTTCTTGACGTTATCAGGATGGCGTATATAAGCTTCTGTATTTGTGGGTACCTGGCCTTGGATTCGTTTAAAACTTCGCTTATGAAGTAAATGGGTCTCTGGACTTTGAAGGCGTGACCTGGTTCATCTCGCTCGACCACTATTGCCGTGGAAACAACCCTGTCGGTTGCAGCAATGTAAAGGAGTAGGTCTTCATTGGGCTGAGGCGCTGTGAGGACAGGCGGTGAAGTGAGGAAGGTCTTAAGCTGAGTGAACGCAGCGTCGGCTTCCTCTGTCCAAGAGAATTTTTCTGACGCTTTCAGTAGTTTGAAGAAAGGGAGGCCTTTTTCTCCCAGCCTTGAGATGAAACGACTGAGGGCGGCCATGCATCCGGTTTGCTTCTGAATATCCTTGACGTTCTTCGGTGGTCGCATGTCGAGTACGGCTTTGACTTTTGAAGGGTTTGGTCGTATGCCGTCGCGACTGACGACGTTGCCGAGCAGTAGACCGGAAGGAATGCCGAAAATGCATTTCTTGGGGTTGAGCTTCCACTTGTACCTATTGAGTGCCTTGAAGGTTTGGTCTAAGTTGTCGATTAGGGTGCTCGCGCCCCTTGTTTTTACGACCACGTCGTCCACATAGGCCTCGACGAGGTCATCGCGAATCTCGTCGTGGAGGCATTGCTGGATGGCCCTTTGATAAGTGGCCCCGGCGTTTTTAAGTCTGAAAGACATGGTAGTGTAACAGTATGCGCCGAAGGGTGTGATGAAGGATGTTTTGATCTGATCTTCTTCCTTTAACGAGATCTGGTGATAACCAGAGTAGCAATCTAGAAAGGAGAGGAGTTCGCATCCGGCCGTTGAGTCGACCACCTCGTCGATGCGAGGAAGACCAAATGGATCTTTAGGACAGTGTTTGTTGAGATCGGTGTAATCAACGCACATTCTCCATTCATTATTCTTTTTGCGTACAAGAACCGGATTGGCGAGCCAATCGGGATGATACACTTCTTTTATGAATCCGGCTGCTAGAAGCCGTGTTATTTCTGTCCTAATAGCCTCCTTTTTGTCACGAGCGAACCGTCGCAGTCTTTGCTTGATTGGTCTTGCGGTCTTCGAGACATTTAAGGAGTGCTCGATCAGGTTTCGTGGGACACCGGGCATGTCTGCGGGTTTCCATGCGAAAACGCTCACGTTGTCCCTTAGAAACCTGACGAGCGCGTCTTCCTATTTTGGATCCAGGTTAGCCCCGATGAGGGCTGTCTTCTCGGGGTTGCCTTCGACCAGCTGCACTTCTTTGTACTCCTTGGATTTCGAATTCTTTCTGGCTGTCTCCTGCTCAGGTAATCGGAGCTGGTCGGGAGGCAGCTGTGCGGCTTGGTTTGCTGTTTCCGCCATGCGGATTGAGAGGTCAATTGCCTCGGTGATCTTGAAGCTTTCTTCTTCGCAGGTGTACGCAGTGTAGACGTTGCCTCTGATGGTTAGGACACCCTTCTCCGTGGGCATCTTAAGGACTAGGTATGAGTAGTGCGGGACTGCCATGAACTTTGTCAGCGATGGGCGGCCCAGTATGGCGTGGTAGGTCCCGTCGAAATCCGCGACTACGAAGTTGATGAACTCCGTCTGGAAGTGATCGGGTGTGCCGAATTGGACAGGCAATGTTATCTGTCCGAGGGGCACCGAACTTTGACCTGGCAAAACCCCCCAGAATTGGGCGTCGTAAGGTTTTAGTTGTGCCGGTGATATCTTGAGGGCGGGCAGGCTGTTGCGGAAGAGGATGTCGATGGAGCTTCCCCCGTCCACGAGCACGCGCTCGAATCTGATGCTATTGATGCAGGGATCAAGAATCAGTGGGAAACGTCCCGGCTCTGGGATAGCGGCCCACTGGTCCTTCCTGCTGAACGAGATCTCCCTGTGGGACCACGCGGGAAATTTTGGATCTGCGATCAGCCCGTCCGTGCTGTCTATGTTGAGGCAGGCTCTCTTTAACAGCTTTCTTTCTCGCTTGGACTCAGTGGAGACCTTGCCCCCGAAAATGGAGTGGACCACGTCGGTGGGGCTGACGTATTGGTGTCGGGGGTCCCTGTCTTGGTCCTCATCCTCATCTTCGTGGTCGTGCCCGTCGCGTTTGTTATTTTTCTTGGCGGAGTCCTCTTGGGCGTCCCGCCGTGTATAGATACTTTTGAGGACGCGGCACTCTTCCATGGTATGGTTAGACTTTGGGTGTAGCTGGCACGGTCCCTTCAACGTTTTGTTGTAGTCCCGTCGTCCGTTGGGACGTTTGACCGTATTTACTTCGTGGTCGTATTCACGAGGGCGCTTTCCTCTGAAGTCGTCGCGGCTGTCGCGCCGCCGATCCCAACCCTCTCGGTGATCGCGGTTGTCGGAGCGGCGGTGATTTCTGTTGTCATAGCGACCACGACCGTCATCTTGCCGAGAAGGCTGGTCGGGGCCTCTCGCGTCGTCTCGGATTAGTTTTTCTGCGTCATCAGCCTCGGCGTAGTTTTTAGCCGTGGCGAGGAGCTCTGCTACCGTTGATGGGCGCTTACGCAACAGCTTGTTCCTTAGCGCTTCATGGAAACGCAAGCCCTTGATAAAGGCTGATATGGCCTCGTCATGAGAAATCTTCGGGATTTTGAGGCGCATATCCGAGAATCGTCGGGTGTAATCGCGCAGAGGTTCATTCTTCCTGTCTCTTATCCTTTCAAGGTCACACTTGTTTCCGGGCTGCTCGCATGTGGCGATGAAGTTGTCGATGAAAGCCTGTCGTAGCTCTTCCCAAGAGTCGAAGGAGTCCTCGGGCAAGCCGAGAAGCCACTGATGACCAGCCTGGTCGAGGACTACGGGGAAGTAGTTAGCCATGACGTGCTCATCTCCTGCCGCTGATCGGACGGCAATTTCATAGAGAGTGATCCAGTTCTCTGGATTTTCCTTGCCGTCGTATTTTTTAAGTTTTTCGAGCTTGAAATTGCGGGGCCACACGACCTGGCGGAGATGTGAGGAGAACTGCCTTAGGCCCGGAGGACCGTGGGTCGCATCGTACTCGATGCGGCGCAGGTTTTCGTGGACTGCTCTCTCTGCGGCGCGCCTGTTGATGCGGTCCCGGGCATCTTTGGGAGGGATGTTGTGGCGGAGATCCCTGTGTTGATCTTCTTCTTCTTGGCCGCGTACGCGGTTCTGCTGGCGGCGGCCATCGGCGTCCCGACCACCATCGTCGCGCCGTGAGTCCCCTCGACGGTTGTCGGGGGAGCGGCTGCGGTGACGCCTGCTGGGTGAGGCCCGGCTACGATTAGTCTGGTCGGAGGCGGCTTCCGTATAAGAGACGTCCTGGACTCTCTTGAGCAGAGTGGCTGTCTATCCCATTGCGGCGATCAGGTGTGCTCGGATGCTGGTCCGGACTCCCTGGCATTCGGGGGTGTCAGGAAGCCGATCCAGGTTGGCCATGGCGACAGCCACGTTGGCGATTGGCGTTTTGTAGACCGGCTGGTCCCCGACCATGTCAAAGGCATCGTTGAGGTTACTTGGTGGCATCTGTTGTTGCTCGTCCGCACGCCGTCGGGCGCGATCGGCGTTACGCTGTTCGCGGAGTTGCCTCTGGTCGTCTGTTTCTCCGTCAACAGCCGGTTCGTCGGCGCTGACATTGAACACAATATCCCCTCGCCGGGGGGGGAATATCGGGAATCGGTCGAAACCCGGGGGGTGTGAAGGAAAATCTAGGTCGTAGCCCTCGTCTTCGGTGTTTATAACCTCGGTGGGGACGGAGCCGGTGCTTGAATTGGTGCTGGAAACCTGGCCGTCCCGTAGCTCTCAGATGGTCACCATGTTGACATGGTGACGATTGTTCCTTGTCGGCGACCAGCCCGCCTTGCTGAAAACGGATTGGACATGCTGTGAGTAAACAGAGGCCGAGTTGTTCAGGCCGCAAGGATAGTCTTCCTTTTTGAGCTCGACGGATCGTCCTGAGGGGGTTGAGGTTATCGTCAGGGACGTTCCCAGCCGTTCGTGTGTGGCGACACGAGTTGGCCGGCGGGATTTCGAAAAATCCGCTCGAGCAGCTTGGTTGGGCCGGCGCAGAACTCCATCTATTAGTTGGGAGACTTCGAGTAGCTTGGAGTCGGCGCGATCGAGCGCTTGGAGGAGGTCCGAGCAGTCGATCTCCTTTCCCTTGTAGAGTGGGAACGGTGGTCGGGAGCTTGGTGCCGTCATGCGTGTGGTCGGAGACGGCGTGATCTCAGATTGGATCTGGATCTCTTTCGGAACCGTGGTCGCGAAGCCGCCGCTGCACGTCGTCCACGTGATCTGGCCGACGGTGAACGTGAGGCCTTCGGGCACGGTCGCGGAAGCTGGGATCGTGACCATCTTGTTCGCCGGGAAAGTTGTACGCACACCCCCTACCTGGCGCGCCACTGTCGACGAAAGCTGGTCGGCAGTCTACCTTGGGGTATACCCACGGTAGTAGTTTATCGGTAGACGGTGCGCAAACTACGAACTCGATGGTGACGCAAGACACGGACAAGCTTTTTATCCAGGTTCGGCCGCCGAGTTGGCGTAATACCTACGTCCTGCGTCTGGTTGTATTGATTTGTGTTGAGAGAATATGATGTCCTAGGGGGGTCCCTTGCTCCTCCTTATATAGTCTGGAGGGCAGGGTTACAGATCTGGAAACTAATCCTAGTCGGTTACAATTGCCATAGATAATTCGATATCAATTCCTATTCTAACCGACTAGAATCCTGCTTGATCTCCACGTCTTGTTTCCTTGCGCGAAACTCCGAGCTGTCGGATCAAGCCTTGAACTCGTCTCGTAGTGGGCCAAGCTTCCTGGCTGAAGTCTGGCCGTAAGGGTATAGGGGTTTATACCCCCACACAGATCGGCCGGGATTGAGAGATATAGAGTTTCCAAAATCGATCGAGCAAACTGGTTTCGTTCCAAGACTTAGAAATTTTTCTAAGTGTTGGAAACAGCCCCAAATATGCTTTTTGGGTCACTTTTGAGCTATTTGTGATCATTTTCATGAGATGGCCATAAAACAACTTTTGTTCCTTATAAAATTTGCTACAACTTTGCTGTAGAAAGTTTTGACATGCAAACATTTTATGAAACACTTTTTAAAAGCCTAAGCAAAAGAGGTTTCTAGGGCCTATTTGCACAAACATGTCTTCAAGGCATATTTTGGAGGAGTGATCAACATGGACATTGTTCCCAAGGTTAAGTCAAGCATAGATAAACTAATTACCAAAGCATTGAGTACAAACACAAGCATGGTTCACTCAAACATAAGCATAGGAAGCCTATTTAAGCAATTTAAAACACATTTTTGCATAGAATGACATGGCTCAAGAGAGATGATGATCATGGATGCTTTGAATGGATGATGATGCTCATGCTATGCACATGATCAATGCAACCATAACACTGGGTGTTACAAAATCCATACACACACCTAAGAGAGTTTTATCGATTCTGTGACCTCCTTCGCATAGAAGGCATGTCCGATGAGACCCTTAAATGGAAGCTCTTTCCGTTCTCTTTATTAGGAAAAGCTAGACATTGGTATAAACTCAAAGTAGGGAGTGTTCATGGAGATTGGAAGGAGTTATATAATAGTTTTCTTTTTAAATATTTTCCAATCTCGAAAGTGGTGGAACTTTAGCGTGAGATTATTTCTTTTAGACAACTGGAAGAAGAATCTCTTGGCAAATCATGGGACCATTTCATTAACCTTACTCTCACTGGCCCAAAGCTTTCTATTCCACAAGAAGTTCTTCTAATTCACTTTTTTGAGGGCCTTAGTATGGAAAATAAGCAAACCTTGAATACAACCTCTAGAGGATCCTTCTATCACCTACCTGCTAGTGAAGCTAGGGATTTAATTGATTCATCGAGTGGAAAGTTTCCTAGCATTTATATCCCTAAGAAAGAAAAAGAACCAGTTCCTAGACTAGAAGAAGAAGTTTCGATAGCCAGATTATAACCACTTCAATCCCAAACTTTAGCTATCGATCCTAAACCATCAATACCCCAAAATTCTCCAAGAGAGGAAGGAATTCTGACCTTAAATCTTTTAGATGCTGATGGTTTAGACTTCTGGTTCCATAAGAGACCTTCAAGCAGGGATAATTCAAATCCTTGCAATAATGGTTCTCTTAGAGAATGTTCTAGTTCCTATTATGAAGAAGTCGAGGATGACATATCAAGTGAAGGAGAGCTAAACCATATAGAAGACTCTATCTGCTCACCTTCCATGCTCACGAATTCTAAATCCATCCTTGACCTTAGAGACCCCAATTATCCCTCTCCTTTTCCTTTTAAGTCTCATGATGATCTTAATAATCCATCAAGACGATCAAACCATAGGAGCCATAAAGACCATGAGGATGACATGTCAAGTAATGTCATAGAAGGAGAGCTAAGCCATATAGAAAATTCTAACACCTCCCCTTTCCTGATCACAAGTTCTAAATGGCTAGAATGTGTAGAATGGATGGATAAGGAAGAAGCCTTAATGGATTCTGACTTTGGCTCAATTTCAAATGGTGAGTTCTTGACTCCCTTTGAAGATGACATTCATCCAACTACAAGAGGTGGGTGGCTTTTTGACGTATTTAGCATGACAAAGTCCATAATGTCATTATATTATCTGTTTTATGACATTATATTTTAAACACCTTGACTTAATGACAAAAAAAATTGTATATCACAACAAATGTCATATAACTAATCCAGTTTCATCAAGTGACGATATTTGATATGTCATAAGGTCTATTTATATGTCACAACATGTAGTGACGATATTTGATATGTCATAAGGTATATTTATATGTCATAGAATATTTATTGAATTATTTTTAGATAATTTGCAAAGAACATTGCCACGTCAGTAATGCGAATTCTGTGACATGTCTCTTTTGAGCCTAGTTAGTCTATGATTGAATAATATTTGTCAAATACTAAAGAAAGTGCTACAGTAGCCAAAGCCAAAATTTTTACCCAACTAAACAAGGCCATAGTGACTCGGAAACAAAACCTTGGCCTTGTTTAGTTCACCGTAAAAACCAAAAACTTTTCAAGATTTACTGTCACATCAAATCTTGCGGCATATGCATGAAGTATTAAATATAGACAAAAACAAAAACTAATTGCACAGTTTGTCTGTAAATCACGAGATGAATCTTTTGAGCCTAGTTAGTCCATGATTGGACAATGTTTGTCAAAATAAAAATAAAAATACTATAGTACTGAAATCCAAATTTTTTTGAACTAAACAAGGCCCTCATTGGCAAAAATTTTGAATTTTGGGTACTGTAGCACTTTCGTTTGTTTGTGGAAAATATTATCCAATCATCGACTAATTAGAGTCAAAAGATTTATCTCGAGATTTATAGACAAACTGTGTAATTAGTTTTTGTTTTTATCTAAATTTAATACTCTATACATATACCGCAAGATTCGGTGTGACGAAGAATCTTAAATTTTTTTAACTAAATAAACTGAGTAAGGGCTTGGATCCGAAAAAATTATTCATTACAGCGGATATGCAACTCAAGTCCGGATTCATTGTTAGGCCTTGTTTAGTTCTGAAAAAATTTCAGATTTCGCTACTGTAGCACTTTCGTTTTTATTTGATAAATATTGTCTAATCATGAACTAACTAGGATCAAAAGATTCGTCTTGCGATTTACAGACAAACTGTGTAATTAGTTTTTGTTTTCGTTTATAATTAATACTTCATGCATGTGCCGCAAGATTCGATGTGACGGGGAATCTTGAAAACTTTTTGGATTTCGGGGTGAAGTAAACAAGGCCTTAGCACACACGCACCACACCACTCACCCCTACCAGACTCAACGCCACAACTCCCCTTTTCTCTCTCTCCAGAACTCTTCACCCGCAGCCATGGCCGAGGACGCCCCCAACGCCGTCGCCGTGGGATCCGCCCCAGCGTCCGCCGCCGAGGGATCCGCCCGCTCCCCCCGAGGGATCCGCCGAAGCCGCCCCAGCGGCGGCTACCGCGGGCGCCAAGGCCGCGGAGGCGCTGCTCCCGTCGCTCAGCATCTGGCCGCCGTCGCAGCGCACGCGCGATGCTGTGGTGCGCCGCCTCGTGCAGACGCTCGCGGCGCCCAGCGTCTTCTCCCAGCGCTACGGCGCCGGCCCGGAGCCCAAGGCCGAGCGCGCCGCCGCCGCCGTCGAGGCCGAGGCCTTCGTACCGGGAGTAGTCGCCGTACCCGCAGCCTCGCCAGCGTCGCCATGGGCGCGCGCGAGCTGCCAAGTCCACCCGCTGCCATGGCCCTAGCCGCGCGCCGCCGGCACCTCGCGCAACTGGACGCCCACACCGGGGGCGTGGCCATGGAGGACGAGGAGCACTGGAGATCCAAACGATGGCTTATGGGCCAGGGATGGCGCCTTTTCTTCTTGGCAGTGGATCAGCGATTAGGTACAGGTATTCTTTTCTTCGGTGCTTGCTGATGCAACTTGTGCTTGCCTGAATATCTTGTCTAATTTATTCTCTGGATATGTTGTAGTAGTTCTTAAGTTTAACAGCTGTGTAACTTGTTCCGTTCAGCAGCACATTAATCCATTTGCAGCATGTCCTGGTCACCTCGGCAGGGAGCAATGATGGGAGAAAGAAGCAGTCCATCAGGCAAGCAGGTAATTTGTAGCACCTTTTCACCAAAGGTTCAGACATTCTTGCTACTGTCATTATTCTCCAAGTAATCATTTGCATATTTTAATTTGCATTACCTTATTAATTTAGTGATTCTGTGCTGCAATTGAAACTTTGCGTTGATTAACTCTCTTCCTCTGACAGTGTTCGACAGTAGCACTTATTCTTAGTTTCAGTTTCAGTGTTTCAGTAGCTATTGCTGTTTCTGTGTCTAGATAGTTCGGAGAACATTTTTTTACACATCGTTGGTATAGCAGCTTGGTGATTATGTTATCTTTGGCAGCATTGACACATTTCACGAAGGCTGTTGTCATTACCAACTTGAAGCTCACAGCACAAATATGGAGATCAACCTTGAAGGTATGGTCCCTCTCCCTGCACTAACTTTAAGTTTACTGAACGAATGTTGCTGCTTTTCTGGTCGTGGGGAGCCGTGGCGGATGGGGCGCGAAGCTGGGCAGGCCGCCGTCGCTGCCAACACGTTGCTAACCTGCACGCTAGGGCTAGGCTGAGGCGTGGACGCCGCGGCAGCCCGTGGCTAGGCAAGGTGTGGCCTGCGTAGCAGGCGGAGAAGGCGGGGTGCGGCATGTATGGCTGAGCCGCGGTGACCGGCGGCGCTAGCTGATGCGCCATGGAGCGGCAATGCCTCGATGTGAGGTCTGTTGGCGCGCGGATCTGAGGCAGCTGTGTGAGGTCTTGTGGACTGTAATAACCAAGGTCAAAATATAGGCAAGGTTTTGAGTGATCTACTGATCATCTCTTAATTAAATTGGTGGCCTCTATGTCAAAGAGACCTGGTTTTAATTTGAACATAATTGAACAGTCGCCGTAGCGTTAGCACGGACAATATACTTGTTATACTCAGTGTAGTCAATGTATTTAATCTCTTAGCATGGCAAAATTAGAGTACCGTATTATTAGAAAAAAACCTATATCGCACTTAATTAGAGTGACCATTTAGGTTTTGCAGCTAGCACCACTCTAATAATTCATATTTTCCACTTAATTCGGTAACCTTTTAACTTGTATCACAAATCTAAAATTTGAACTTACAACAACATTGACAAGCAACATTTTCTTCAACTGAAATAATTTCTTGCCTTGTTTTAGTAAAGAATCAAGACCTTTTCTTAGTAAAGAATTAAGACCTTTTCTTGAGCTATAGCTGAATATTCCTCGCTGCTGGCGTTTTGCTTGCTTCTGGAACAGTAGGGAGAAATTATTAATGTGTTGTCTGGCATGTTGTTCAGCCAAATAGCCACACTTGCGAAAATAGGGTCTTCTGACATTCATCTATTAACTGTAGAAGAATGTCTCGTGGTATTGTTATATTTTTTTTCTTCTAGAAAACAGGGTGACATTTGCTTGGTAGTTGTCAATATTTTGATCAGCTATCCTGGTGCCATGGTTGCAGGTTTACGTTAAGAGCACGTTTTTTACTCACTCCATCTGCAAGCCTCAAGTAACCCCTTCATTGACCAACTATTTCTACTGTTTTTTGGCTTTTCTATATAGTTAGGATAAGCCTCAAGTAACCCCTTCATTGACCAACTATTTCTACTGTTTTTTGGCTTTTCTATATAGTTAGGATACTATGGTTCTGTAATGTTGTACAGTCTCAGTGTCAGATAAATGGACAATATTTTAAAATTATGACCAGGGAGCTTTTCAGGATACATCCTAGTAGTAGTATTTTTTGGATAGATTTATTTCATTAATTGTTATATGTTGACCAGGGAGCTTGGTTCTGTCCAATAGATATGCATGAACCTAGAGCTAACTCTAATCTATATATCTTTGACTAATTTGGCTACCATTTGCTTCTTTCAGATTGGTTAATAGTGTGGTATGGAGGATGTCTCAGTAAAGTGAAAAGCCTCAGTAATGTTTAGGGGTAGCTACAACTCTTTTTGTTAGCTCGATGAATATTCAAGATGTTGAAATGGCTATGGTTCTTTGTCATTTTGGACATGTGACTTAGATGTAGCGTGATGTATATTGCTACCTAGATGTATGAGTTTGACAATATAATTTTTTACAACCTGGGATTTTGTCAAGATTGTGTAATTGATGAGTGAGTGGGCTGAAAAACAATTGCGGGCTCTAGCAAGCCAATTTTAATTTGTGACGTTTTTCTCCTTCCTGCCATGTCAGCAATTTATCCTACGTGGCATTGCCTACATGGCAAGGCTAGGATTTAATGATAGTAAACTAGTGTCATAAGATTATATGACACTGAAATCACACGTCATAAACTTATGACATTTAGCAAAACAGATGTCATAAAATTATTTTGTGATAGTGGCTTTTTGACATTACAGTTTATGTCACCTTGATGTCATAAAACTCAATTTGTGACATAAATTGCATATATTATGACATAATAGAATGTCAAAAAGCCACACACTTCTTGTAGGGGGACATAGGTGAGACCAATCCAGGCGAAACTCCGAACATTTAGATTGGAGACGAAGATAACATTAATAAGCATGGAATTTATTTCATAGCCACTTTGTTTACTCCATGCTCATATGCAACATCTTCCCAATCTATTGGTCTCTCCAACATCACCACATTTGAGATCCCAACCCCCTCTTCCTTTCTATTTATAAAAACTTTAAAAAGGCGGTTGTCGATGCATATGTCTATAATAAATATTGCAGATCTCGTTGAGTTGATCTTGATATAGGTCAGCATTGGAAGGGAAACCACTTCGCTGAAATAAATTGATGGTTTCCCAAGGACAAGCTTAGTGTCCTAAACTAAGCACTGATCAGATCGTAACATGTGCTTTTAATTATTTACAACATTACCTTGTGTATTGAGCATATAAGCATAATTGTAAAAATATTCCTTTGGATATTCTTGTCACTAACCTTTCTAGGATTGGAGCAAGAAGATTGGATGAATGACAAGCACAAGGTATGTCCAACCAATCATCATACAACATTAAATTAAATCCAAACTTGAATTTTGCAAAATTCAAGCTTGGGGGAGTACTTTACATAAAAACATCCTTTGCCATGTTGCTATGTTGGTTGTCCCCACCTTTGAGACATGCTCAATTTGTTAAATACTAATCACACTACTTCTTCTCCACTTGAGTAGATCTCTATAAATGCTCTCATGCTACCTTTATTTGCTTTAGTATATGTCTAGGTTTGGAGTAGTTTCATTTATCTCTTAAATAAGCATGGTACTTAGTTTAGGAATGATGATCTTACTTCCAAGGGATTTTAAATTAAGCATGGTGCTTAGGTTAATATGCCCTCCTAAATCAAATTAGACATGGTGTCTGTTGATATTTGGTAACGCAATAAGGAAATGATCCGCAAGCGCACGGATATCGGTGAGCATTTCACCCGGGAGGTTTTCCAGAGTTATCGTATTTATATTTTTACCACTGGGAGAAAGGGTGCATCTGACTAACCAAATCTATTGCTACTACCCCTTTACGCTACAAAGAATGTCTCTCGATGTGAGTGATGTATAGAGAAGACTGCAACCGTAGTCTCGTTCTAACCTTGGTAAGGATGATCTACTGTTCTATTGGGGAGGCTCACGGAATCTAGGCAACACAAAGGATGTTCGACCCGCACCTATAACCCTACCCGTCCTGCTAACAAGATGTGGGATACAAAGGTAACTCGGAAATGTCACGTTCCTCGCTACTACCACGGTCCAGCTAGTCAGGGGATATCTATGAGTACCCTAGCCTAAACACCATGTTTACGCTAACAAGTGATTACTCTAATACTCAACCGGAAGAGGATTAAAGTAAACTCATAAACCAAAGAACAATAAAACAAGAACTTACTAGTATTAGAAGTCGAATTACTGAAGAATCTTAGAAGCAAGCCTCGGGTTAGGAGACTTGATCCCGTAGGTACAACTCGGAGTAGACACCGACAGGCCGGCCTTCCTCCGATCCACACCTCCACTCTATCTCTCTCAATCTAGTAGAAACTAGAAGATCTATTTCTACTTTACATTGGTTGCTAAGCCTAAAAAGAAATATTATTTAGAGAAGAGGTTTTCCTTCGAGGGCACCCCTCAATCTCTATGATAATTTCTTGTCTCCTCCAGGGGCCAGAGGGGGTCTCCTTATATAGTCCTCCCCTTCTATGCGTTTTTGGGTCGATAGGTGAGGTGGTACTATGTTATTCTGGATCCAATAGGTCAGTGGAACGTCGTGTGCGAAGAGAGTCCGGAACGGAGTCCAGAGGTGGGCAGGCGCCCAGGTCTTCAGGGCGGGCGCCCTGGGCTTGGCCCCTTTCGGGCTCCGCTTCCTTCCCGTGGCTTCTGGAGTCTTCTAGATGGTAGAAAATTGCACGGTGGGTTGATATCTCTATGTAATCCCGACATGTGGGCCTTTCTTCCTTATTTCCTGATAACCCCCTGCAGAAATAGACAAACACCAAAACTCGTGGAATTCTGTCAGATAAAACCCTAAGTCTAGATGTTGATTTCATTTGGATCTTTTTCTTTGTTTTGTTTGATAATTAAATTTGATACTTAAGGACCGTCAACAAACTCCCCCAAGCTTACCTCTTGCTCGTCCCTGAGCAAGGATGAACTCAAGAGTTTCTATAGTGGTTTCATTTCTTAGAAGTACACACGTATTTAAGCAAGATCTCATCTCTGAGTTAGAATAAACGGTTAAGACTTAAAACTTACTTACTTTACCTACACCATAGGACCTGTAACTGTCACTTCTGTCTTGAGTGGTTAAAAGATAGAACAGTCTAGCCAAGTGCCATGTCTCTTATTCTTGATCAGCTATAGCTCTGGGGTTTTTGCAGATTTTTAAATAAAACTCAGAAATTCCTTGTATGATTCTCTCAGGTCTCTCTTTTGTGGTATTTTTGGATCCTTACCAAGGCAGTGATGGTATATGCCTTCTCTCAAGATATGTAGTATTTGTGGTATGAGGCATAGTGACATTGCCTTCTCTTTCACCCTACTCTAATAAGGCTTTAATATCTGGAGCTCATAGGTGGGAGATAAAGTATACATACTTACAAGACATGTATTGTATAGTCAAACCATGGATCCAAAGAAACAAATCAATAAGCCAAATCAAGATGTGCATGTGTGGCGAATAAATGATGTATGGTGATGATGGTGATAACAATGGTGGAAGTAATGGTGGTGGAAGTCTAATTCTACTTTGCTCTTTGAGGGGATACATACCTTCCTTGCTTTTGAAAATTTATGAGGAGAATGAGATGCTCTTCTTTTTCTTTTTCTCTCAGGTGGGTATCTTGCACCCCTAATTCTACTGTCGGACACTTGTCCTTTTTTACCTCTCGTCTCACTTTTTCTTTTCTTTCGAGGTTCCGAGCACTTGCTCCTTTTTATTTCCTCGTATCTCTTTTTTTCTCTTTTTTTTCAGAGCATTCATCTCTTGAGATAATATAGCAAGTGGTAGTAACAAGATAACTTGAGCATTTATTTCACAAGGGGAAAACAGAAATATTTTTGGTTATTCTCTCCCGGATTAGGAGTAGAATATTTTTGGGTGATTCTAGAGATGGAATGGGTGGATATATGTGGATGGTACTTCCGGAGTAGAAGTAGCATATATGAGTGAACGTGCAAGTGAAATCTTGATTTAACCACATGACAAGCTCCTAAGGGTCTACACAGCTTGACCACACTCAATGCTCATAAGCAGTAAATAATAAATGTGTGGCTCAAAGTCTAACAAGCATGTATATATGGCTGTGGTAGGAATTTAAACTCTCATCATACAGAAACTCATCATGCAACATTTTAAAGATTTTCAAAGATAAAATTCTCCAGAATTCTAGCATCTCTAGGAACAGATAAACAGCAGCTCAACCTTCCCATATCGTATCCGTTAACAACTTAGACTTCAAATCAAGTTTTCATCCCACAAGTTTAGGTCTAGAGCAAGCTTTAAATTATAACAGTTATGTCTAAACTTGAGAGAGAACTTCAAATTTGCAAATTAGGCAGAGCAACTATTCATCATATCCATGCTTAAGTTTTATTATTAAGATTCAGATTAGCATAGCCACTTTATTAAACACACTAAGCAAAAGTTATATAAGCACAAAATCTTTATTTGGGTTTTTCATAGTTTATGTATTTTAGTATTCTAACATAATATAAGTATAAAGATAAGTAGAAATACTTAGCGAGATAAATGGGGGTGCTCTCCCCCAAGCTGAGTTTTGACGTAATTTCTTCTGATGTAGCTAGCAGGTGGCAGAGGTGTATTTGAAAGTCAGCAGCATTCTGACAGCGATTAGAATGTCCTCCGTCTGCTAGTCTTCTTGATTCTTAAATTCTGTGGAGCTCAAATAGACAACAAAGCTTGTGGAACTAATTAAGTGTTAGCATAAATATCTAGCCTTCATCACGTTGAGCTTCCTCAATAAATATTACTCGCTGTTTTTATATTTTTATTTTATAAAGTAGAAAAGAAATATTTATTTTATTTTTATGCCACCACAGTGAAGGTACTTATGGGTTTTATGCCACTCGTATACTCACATGGGGCTTAGTATTTTTTAACATTTTTATTTTCTTTTCAAGATAGCATGAGCCTGATTAACTAAGCAAACTATTGAATGGAAAAGGATAACTACCAAGTTTACCTCTTGGCAAGGCATTCGATATTTTTAAGTCCTCCGAACGGGACTCTCCGTTTCTCAGTCGTCCTGGGATTTGTTGGATGGCGTAGTCGGTGATTCCGGCGGCGCCTCTCTTCGTGTATAACTATCTTCTTCCTCCACACCTGACTCGGTGCTACGGTCTCCTCAGGACAGTTCTGTTCAAGTTGTATGTCTTCAGTCCTTATCACTTCTCCTTCGTAGTCTACCCGTCCGTCCTTGATGATTTGCCTCCTCTGGTTGCGGTTGCGTTGTCTTCTTCTTGTCCTGACCTGCTTAGAATCTTCAACTATATAGTTAGAATCATTAAAGTAGTGGCGTACCTTCTCAGAGGGGAAGTGCATGTGGACTTCTCCGGTTCCAATAAAGTAATGGCTTTGATAGTGCTGAGGAACGGTCTTCCAAGGATGGTGGATGGATTATACTCGTCTTCTCCCATGACAATGACCTGAAAATTGTTTGAAGCTGAATGTATCTTGGTTGTAGGGGCATGGTTCCATGCAGGAGCTGATAAGTGACTGCGGCCATTATGTTGTCGTCAGATCCGGTGTCGTAGAGTGTCTTCTGAAAAGAGTATCTATTGATTGTGCATTCGATTCTTGGAACACCAGGGTCGTCCTTCTTGATCAAGAAAGGTGACTTGAGTCGACGATCTTGACCTCCTTGAGCTGCAGTGACCATCTTAGCTGACTCGGTCCACATTTGCTTGTTCCTGTTCCTCCTGTTGGTCCTCTTCCTTGGTTCATGTCGGGGTTGCTCTGAAGTTTGTGTAATCTTGTTCTTGAAGGAAAATCTCCTTCTTCCCCTTGATGTAGAGACTGATCTTGGCAGCACTAGCGTAGATGATAGCTCCCGTGGTGTTCAAGAATGGCCTCCTTAGGATGATAGGTGCTCTCTCATCATTTCCGGTCTCTACCACTACGAAGTCTGCTGGGGCATACAAGGTACCAACTCGGACACAAAGGTTCTTCAATATTCCTTTTGGAAAAGTTATCGCCTGATCTCCATTGTGTTTGTGCTTGTAGATCCCGGTTCTTTACTTGATGGAATCTGGGAGTTGTAAAACTCCTTCACGTTTCTCAAAATGTGTCCTGCTCATAGAGACAAGGCAGAGATCAAGTGCATGGGCCCTGCTGGTGGAAAACACCAACAGAACCAAAAGTGTATTTGTTCTTCTCTAACCTTAAGCATAGTGAGCAAGACAAAGTTGATGAATCATGAGTGTAGCATTTAAAACATTTGTTAGATCAGATGGCTCAACCTAATGGAAAGATAATCTATCTATATTTATGTTTTGTTTATATCTTCCAAAGATTGAATGTGCAATACTTGAGCTTATATGATTAGGAGTGTGGGATCACGAAGGTAGTACTAAGAACAAAGATTAAAGGACTAAACATGTTGAATTAATTGGGTTGATTAATTTGGAGCTACAAATCATACATGTTTGTCTCTTTATTTTATGTGAACGCTAGAACCAAGGAGAAGCTTATAAAAGTGATAGTCAAGTACCTTAAGATGTTACCTTACTTGAAGAGTGATGGTACAGTATCACCTTGTGGAAGCTTTCCTTTCTTAGTGGTTGTGCATCGTGTTTGTGGCACCCTCCATGGATCATCTCTTTATGATGAATGAGCTATGTCCTTCTTGTGCAAATTGTTAAACTTCATGTGTCTCCTTTATCTCCAATGAATTTGTATCTCAGGACGTCCCAGGTGGATATTGAAAGTTTTCCTGCAGGGGTTAGTCCAACAAAATATCCCATATCTACTATAGCATACTATCGGCTCAAAAATCAACCTAGACACCATGTCTAATTTGATTTAGGAGGGCATTTTAACCTAAGCACCATGCTTAATTTAAAAATCCTTTGGAAGTAAGATCATCATTCCTAAACTAAGCACCATGCTTGATTTAAGAGATAAATGAAACTACTCCAAACCTAGACATATACTAAAGCAAATAAAGGTAGCATGAGAGCACTTATAGAGATCTACTCAAGTGGAGGTGAAGTAGTGTAATTAGTATTTAACAAATTGAGCATGTCTCAAAGGTAAGGACAACCAACATAGCAACATGGCAAATGATGTTTTTATGTAAAGTACTCCCCCAAGCTTGAATTTTGCAAAATTCAAGATTGGATGAATTTAATTCAATGTTGCATGATGATTGGTTTGGCATACCTTGCGCTTGTCATTCATCCGATCTTCTTGCTCCAATCCGGGAAAGTTTAGTGACAAGAATAACCGAAGGAATATTTCTACAATTATCTTTATATGCACAATACACAAGGCAATGTTGCAAATAATTAGAAGTGCTTGTTTTAGGACACTAAGCTTGTCCTTGGGGAACCATCAATTAACTCAACGAGATCTGCAATATTTATTATAGACATATGCATCGACAACCGCCCTTTTAAAGTTTTTATAAATAGAAAAGAAGAGAGGGTTGGAGATCTCAAATGTGATAAGGATGGAGAGACTAATTGATTGGAGAGATGTTTTATATGAGCAAGGACTGGGTAAGGTATTTATGAAATAACTTCCATGCTCACTGTTGTTTCTCTCATTCTCAAACTCCAAGGATGATTCTTCATGAATGCTAAAAATTCCTCTAGGATTGTCTCTCAAGTTTGTTTTATCTATCCATTCAGTGGTGATAGCACATGGATTTTTAATGCCCTCTAGCCATTGATGTTGCTCTTCTTGATCCTCCTTGTAGTCTTGGTGACTCTTATGAATGGGATGTCTAGATAGATTCATAGGATTGTCGGGAGGTTCAAGAGAAAGAGCATAGTAGAAATTATTAAACTCAAGGATGGGTTGGATAGCCGAATTATGGTATTGAAATGTTTGGAAATCGGCTATTGAAACTTCCTTTCCTCGTCTGGGAGATGATTCCTTCTCTATTTCTAAGATTTTTCTATGAAGACTAGTACAAGAAGGATGTCCACAAATGAAGACATACCTTCCTTTACTAATAGATAAAGAAAGAAGGACTCTACCAAAGGTTATATGATTAAGACCAATGTGAAAATATCTAGGAAAAACATGGTCTTGTAGGGCTAGGTCTAAACCAGAATTTATAGAAAGATTAACACATTCCCTAGGTGTAGCTAAAAGTGCATTATCTTTTTGATTAAAAGATAGGACCTCGGCTATAGAAAAGGGTTGGTTTTGACCTATTGCAATCAACTCCGGACACAGATCATAATTAGGGGCAGGACGTGTTGACTCCCATGGTCTATGATTGGTCTCCGAAGGTGCAAAGAATTTAATAATAGGTATGGAATTTAAGTTATCCATAAAGATAAAAAGATAAAAGAATAAAAGTATAATACAAGATAATAGCAAGACTCAAAGTTATCTCAGCAAACCGTCTTTGTCCCCGGCAACGGCGCCAGAAATGCTTGTTGATATTTGGTAACGCAATAAGGAAATGATCCGCAAGCGCACGGATATCGGTGAGCATTTCACCCGGGAGGTTTTCCAGAGTTATCGTATTTATATTTTTACCACTGGGAGAAAGGGTGCATCTGACTAACCAAATCTATTGCTACTACCCCTTTAGGCTACAAAGAATGTCTCTCGATGTGAGTGATGTATAGAGAAGACTGCAACCGTAGTCTCGTTCTAACCTTGGTAAGGATGATCTACTGTTCTATTGGGGAGGCTCACGGAATCTAGACAACACAAAGGATGTTCGACCCGCACCTATAACCCTACCCGTCCTGCTAACAAGATGTGGGATACAAAGGTAACTCGGAAATGTCATGTTCCTCGCTACTACCACGGTCCAGCTAGTCAGGGGATATCTATGAGTACCCTAGCCTAAACACCATGTTTACGCTAACAAGTGATTACTCTAATACTCAACCGGAAGAGGATTAAAGTAAACTCATAAACCAAAGAACAATAAAACAAGAACTTACTAGTATTAGAAGTCGAATTACTAAAGAATCTTAGAAGCAAGCCTCGGGTTAGGAGACTTGATCCCGTAGGTACAACTCGGAGTAGACACCGACAGGCCGGCCTTCCTCCGATCCACACCTCCACTCTATCTCTCTCAATCTAGTAGAAACTAGAAGATCTATTTCTACTTTACATTGGTTGCTAAGCCTAAAAAGAAATATTATTTAGAGAAGAGGTTTTCCTTCGAGGGCACCCCTCAATCTCTATGATAATTTCTTGTCTCCTCTAGGGGCCAGAGGGGGTCTCCTTATATAGTCCTCCCCTTCTATGCGTTTTTGGGTCGATAGGTGAGGTGGTACTATGTTATTCTGGATCCAATAGGTCGGTGGAACGTCGTGTGCGAAGAGAGTCCGGAACGGAGTCCAGAGGTGGGCGGGCACCCAGGTCTTCAGGGCGGGCGCCCTGGGCCTGGCCCCTTTCGGGCTCCGCTTCCTTCCCGTGGCTTCTGGAGTCTTCTAGATGGTAGAAAATTGCGCGGTGGGTTGATATCTCTATGTAATCCCGACATGTGGGCCTTTCTTCCTTATTTCCTGATAACCCCCTGCAGAAATAGACAAACACCAAAACTCGTGGAATTCTGTCAGATAAAACCCTAAGTCTAGATGTTGATTTCATTTGGATCCTTTTCTTTGTTTATTTGATAATTAAATTTGATACTTAAGGACCGTCAACAGTGTCTAGGTTGATTTTTGAGCCGATAGTATGCTATAGTAGATATTGGATATTTTATTTGACTAACCCCTACAGTAAAACTTTCAATATCGACCAGGGAAGTCCTGAGATAAACTCACATTGGAGACAAAGAGAGAGACACATGAAGTTTAACAATTTATACAAGGAAGACGTAGCTCATAAGAGATGATCCGTGGAGGGTGCCACAAACATGATGCACAACCGCTAAGAAAGGAAAGCTTCCACAAGGTGATACTGTACCATCACTCTTCAAGTAAGGTAACATCTTTAGGTACTTGACTATCACTTTTATAAGCTTCTCCTTGGTTCTAGCGTTCACATGAATAAAAGAGACAAACATGTATGATTTACAACTCTACATTAACCAACCCAATCGATTCAACATGTTTAGTCCTTCCACCTTTGTGATCCCACACTCCTAATCATACGAGCTAAAATGTTGCACACTCAATTTTTGGAAGAAATATAAAAAAACATAAATATAGATAGATTATCTTTCCATTAGGTTGAGCGATCTGATCTGACAAATGTTTTAAATACTACACTCATGATCTTATTATCTATCAAATTTGTCTTGCTCACTATGCTTAAGGTTAGAGAAGAACAAATACACTTTTGGTTATGTTGGTGTTTTCCACCAACAGGGCCCATGCACTTGGTCTGTGCCTTGTCTCTATGAGCAGGACACATTTTGAGAAACATGGAATATTTTTCAACTCCCAGACTTTACCAAGTGAAGGACCTGGATCTACAAGCACAAACACACTGCGCAAGATACTGCCAACGCCGCACTTTGAACTGCTAGACAAACGAAGAACATGGGTGACACCGTATCAAGAGGTGCAGACGTCAAGGTCCACACCTGAATCAAATGACGCACCTGAAGAACAAACACGGTTCCAGAAGACTTAAAACATTGGATCCTTGGTGGAAGGTAAAATCGGTATTTATCCATATTTATCTTTTTTGCATTCCTTTTCCTTTTTATTCCATCACTTGCATGAGCATATTTACTTTTCCACATTAGCATTATAAAAGAAAACAAAAATATTTGTTCGTTGCACTGCATCATAAAATCTAAAGCTCCATGTGAGTAGACTTGTGGTTTAAAACCCATAGGTATATTGACTGTGGAGGCATAAAATAAATATGTTTTCATCTTACAATAAAAATATAAAAATAATAATTGGATGATCCTACTAAATAAATAAAATTTATTAGGAGGAATCTCAATATGGTAAAGGCTAAAAGATTTTATGCTAACACTTAAGGAGTTCCACAAAGCTTTGTTGTCTATTTGAGCTCCACAGAATTCAAGGATCAAAGAAGTCTAGTAGACGGAGGACATTCTAATCGCTGTTAGGGTGCTGCCGACATTCAAATACACCTCCGCCACCAGCTAGCTACATCAGAAGAAATTATGTCAAAATCCAGCTTGGGGGAGAGCACCCCCATTTATCCAGCTAAGTGTTTCTAGTCATGTTTATACTTTACTCAAATAATAAAAAGATACATAATTATAAAAACCTAAATAAACATTTTGTGCTTATATAAATTGTGAGATCATGTAATGAAAAATTGGCTTGATATGAAATTAGCCTTGCAAAGTGATTTGAATTATGGCATAATTTGATATGCATGTGTTGTCTATATATGGTTGTGATAGCAGGTGATTTGGAATTGTTGCATGACATGCTCGTGTGAGGTGTTGTGCGGATTGACTTGAGTCAAGTCTTGGACTTGGGCTCGTACTTGTCGCTTGTTTGTTCATGTGCAGGTGTTAGCTTGAGGCAGAACGTGGTCGATGACGGACTGGAACTAGGTTCAAGGAGGAACTGAGGTCCTATCGGTCATGGATGTCATGCGAGATGTTCGGTGGGCTAGAGAACTGAGTTGCATATTGCATGGTGAACTTGGTTTGGTAAAGTGATGATTAGAAAAAGAAGGAAGACTAGCTTGGATGGCTGGTGGCGCCATCAAATTTTGACCAGGATGTGGCAATTGGCAAGGAGAGGTTCACGCAACTATTTTTGGCTTGGTGGGGTGGAGCTTGGTCATGGTGCAGACCATGTGAACGGTTGTAGAAACTTTGAGGCTTGAATTAGCATGCAGGACTGCCTATAAAAGGTGGACATCGTTGTCTGTATGATTAGAGAATTGCAGAGGCACACGAGTGCAACCCCATAGAAAAGAGAGGCAGCGCATGCTGGATTAGCCGGTAGTTGTTTTAAGTGCTTCGGGAACTTTTGTAGAGTTCTCTTGTGGATGCTTGTAAGTTGCATCTTGTGAATATATTATGAGAGCAATGAAGTCCAATTATCTCATATCAATGTGATGTTAATCGCGTTCTACATATCAGCTTCTTGATTTACATGTTAAGCCTTTTGTTTCAGATTCATATCTTATTTGCAAGTTTACATATGTTTTTTTGTTGCTAGGGTATTGTGCTAGTAATCTGAAAAGTCTCATGGCATAAGCTTTAGTTGATGTCGCATAATCAAAAATAGACCTGGATCAGTTCTCGTCATCATCACATATAGTGACATTGTTTATTTTATATCTCGAGTTCTAGACCTTCGATTAACATGATTCCAGTTGGGTTCATTTGCATATTTTATATAGTTTATTGTATTAAATTTTGAGGTCAATTGTAGCATATTTTTGGTCGAGTTTATTTCTATTAAAACCACAATGTTTTGTCTTAATTAAAAAGGGCTTACTCTGGTTTTGTGTTTAGGGTGAACTTTAGATTATAATTTTGGCTTACGCAATCATTCACCCCCCTCTGATTGCCTATCCTAGAGTATATCAATCCTACAAGTGGTATCGGAGCTAGGTTCTTTTTCTAATTGATCTTAACCGGTAATTAGAAAATATGGTGACAGATAGATATTCGGCAAAACCTTGTGTTTTCGATGGTGTTGATTTTCAGTTCTAGAAAGCAAAGATGGAGTCCTATATTCAGGCACAAGGCTTCACTATTTGGGAGAAGGTCTACGAGCCTTATGAAGTGCCTGAGATTGATGGTGTGACTACGACAAACATGGCACAAGTAGAAGCTAACAGCAAGGCGAGGAACTATATTATTCAAGGGCTTGGTAAGAGTGACTTTGATCGTGTTGTGCATCTCAAATCTGCATATCAGGTATGGAAAGCACTGTGTGATTACCATGAAGGCTCATCTACAATTAAAGAAGTAAGCCAACATATGTATAAAAATGATTACATGCGTTTTGAGATGAAACCCGGTGAAGCATTAGATGATTTCTTTGCTCGTTTTAATAAAATTTTAAGTAATCTACGTGCAGTTAATGTTACATATACTGATGCTGAAAATGCACGTCAATTACATGGAGCTCTAGATATGTCTATTTGGGAGATGAAAGTTACATCTATTAGAGAATCTACTGTGATGAGTACACTTACTTTAGATGTGCTTTATTCTAAGCTGAAAACTCATGAACCAGATGTTTTTGCTAGAAAAAATATTTCTAATAAATCAATAGCTCTAGCTTCACAATCAAACCATTTTAATGTTGATAACACTTCCACCAGCTATGCACTATCTTCTTTGTCTTCACTAACTGATGAACAGCTAGAACAACTCCCGGAACAAGATTTGACACTTATTTCTACACGCTTCACAAGAGCTTTGCAAAATGTGAGATCAAGGAAGAGAGGATACAGTGGCCCCCAAAAGTGCTTGAGTGTGGAGATCCAAATCACATCCGTCCCAAGTGCCCAAAGTTTTTGGCAAGAGTTGCAAAAGATAAAGATGACGAATAAGATGAAATCGAAAGAACAAAGAAGCACACAATAAGAAGCAATAAGAAGAAGGGCTATTTGAATCGCAAGGTGGTGCATCGTGTTCTTTCTGCTCTTGAGCAAGTTAACATAAGTTAATTCCTGATGATGATTCTTGCAAATCATGTGATATAGTGTATACTGACTTACTTCATTAACGGACATGCATGCTTTGACTTTGGAACAACTTAAAGTTGTAAAGGATAAAAATGAGAAACATGTTTGTGCTACTGTTGAACCAACTTATTGTGATAAATGTGAATTGCTTAAACTAAAACTGAAAGATGCTGATGTTAAAATAACACAAATTAAAGAAAACTTTGATATTCATGAGGTTCATTCATGCTCTAATTGTGGTAAAAATGATAAAACTAAAAAGGAAGCATGTGAAAATTGTGCTACCCTTTTGAAACATATTGATTACTTGCAAGGAAACATGGGAACAAAAATGTTGAATCAAATTTTGGAACAAAAGACTAGCACACACAAAACAGGCTTAGGTTTTGATCCTTATGCTCATTCTAAGTCTCATGCACCAATTATTTTCAAATCTCTTGGTAATGGTAAGTTTGAAATAGCTAATGAAACTAAAAAGACAGTTTTTAAATCTGCTGGTACTATGTCATCTTCTAATCAAGAAAATGTTAATGTCGCTTCTACTAATTATAAAAAATATAAAGTTAAATATACTTGCAGTTATTGTGGTAGAGAGGGTCACATTGTGCAATTTTGTTTTAGACTAGCCAAACAACAAAAGAAAGAAAAAGCTAAGGCTAGATCTTTTTTTGAGAAAGACTTATTCTTTTGTGACCAGAAATATGGGTGGTACTCAATCTAAAATTTTATGTAAGAACACTCGTTCTGTGCCTACATTTGCTAGTAGTCGTGTGTCTCAGTACTGGATTCCTAAATGTTTAATTTCTAACCCCAGTACTGAGGCCTCGACATCTTGTGTTTCTATGTAGGCTTCTCGAGCAAGGAAGGAGAACATATGGTTAGTGGACTCTGGATGCTCACGTCATATGACTGGTGATAAAGGTTGGTTCTCCTCCCTCTCCCATGCATCTCAAACAGAAAGTGTCACGTTTGGAGATGCTACTTCTACACCTGTCATGGCAAAAGGTATTGTGAAGGTAAATGACAAGTTTATGTTTAAAGATGTGGCTCTCGTTGAGAACTTGAAATTCAATTTGCTCTCTGTCTCACAAATGATTGATGAAGATCTTGAAGTATGTTTTAAAAAAGGTGAATGTAAAGTGTTAGATTCTTCAGGTGATATAGTTTTTAAAATTTCAAGATTTGGAAGAGTTTTCAAAGCAGATTTTGATGACGTACATGGTGCTAAATTTATATGTCTAGTTGCCAATGTTTCAAAAGGCTTATTCTTTTGGCATCGTAGACTTGGGCATGTTGGTTTTGATCATCTCACGCGTGTTAGTGGTATGGATCTTATACGTGGTTTACCTAAACTTAAAAATGAAAGCGATGTAGTGTGCTCTTCTTGTAGACATGGTAAGATGTGTGCAGGTTCACATCCTCCACTTACTATGGTCATGACAAATGCACCTAGGCAGCTTCTACACCTTGATACAGTTGGACCATCGAGAGTTCAGTCTTTTGGTGGTAAGTGGTATGTACTTGTGATTGTGGATGATTTCTCTAGATACTCCTGGGTTTACTTTATGGCATCTAAAGATGAGGCTTTTGGGCATTTTAGAAGTCTTGTTCTTAGATTATCTATTGATCACCCAGGATCTCTTAGAGCTATAAGAACTGATAATGGAACTGAATTTAAAAATTCTTCATTTGATCATTTTTGCACTGAAAAAGGTATTGATCATCAGTTTTCATCACCATATGTTCCACAACAAAATGGTGTAGTTGAAAGGAAAAATAGAACTTTGGTTGAGATGGCTAGAACAATGCTAGATGAATATGAAACTCCAAGAAAATTCTGGGCTGAAGCTTTGTCTACTGCATGCTATATTTCAAACCGTGTGTTTTTGAGATCCAAACTTGGTGAAACTGCAAATGAGCTTCGTTTTGGACATAGGCCAAGTGTATCACACCTTAGAGTTTTTGGGTGCAAATGCTTTGTGTTAAAATTTGGAAACTTAGACAAATTTGAAGCTAGATCAACAGATGGCATTTTTCTTGGTTACCCCACTAATTCACGTGGCTATCGTGTGCTTGTTTTGGCAACTAACAAAGTGACAGAAACGTGTGAAGTTACTTTTGATGAGACTAGTCCTGGCACTAGTCTAAGTGATGCAGGTACAAGTGCATATGTTCAGGGGGAGAGCATATTTATTGATGAAGAAGAAGATGAGGATGACGAAGATGAGGTCACAATTCATACTATTTCTCCGCCTCAAGTTCCTACTACACCTTCTACTACTACAGCAACAATTGGACATCCACAAGCTACTGCTTCATCTACACATGTCGAAAATGAACAAGAAGATGCTCCAGAAATTTCAGCCCCTCGTCACATTCAAAGGAGACATCCACCTGAGCAAATGATTGGAGATTTAAATGAATGAGTAACAAGGTCTAGGTTTGTTGATACTGAATCATATGCTCATTCTGCTTTTGTTGCTTCTTTTGAGCCCAAAGATGTATCTCATGCATTAACTGACGAATCTTGGATCAATGCCATGCATGAAGAATTAGAGAATTTTGAACGAAATAAAGTTTGGAACCTTGTTCCACGTCCACCTGATCACACTATAATTGGAACAAAATGGGTATTTAAAAATAAACAAAGAGAGGATGTGTTGTTGTTAGAAACAAAGCTAGGTTGGTTGCTCAAGGATTTAAACAAATAGAAGGGTTAGATTTTGATGAAACATTTGCTCCTATTGCTAGATTGGAAGCCATTTGAATTTTGTTAGCCTTTGCTGCATCTAAAGGTTTTAAATTGTATCAAATGGATGTAAAAAGGGCTTTTCTAAATGGCTACATAGATGAGGAGGTTTATGTTAAGCAACCACCTGGCTTTGAAAATTCAAAACTTCCTAATCATGTTTTAAACTATCAAAAGCTTTGTATGGTTTGAAACAAGCCCCAAGAGCATGGTATGATAGGTTGAAGAAATTTTTAATAGAAAAGGGATTTTCAATGGGAAAGGTTGATAAAACTCTGTTTGTACTTAAGCAAGGCAATGATCAATTATTCATTCAGATTTATGTTGATGATATCATCTTTGGGTGTGCATCTCATGCTTTAGTGACTAAGTTTTCAGAAATGATGAGTAAAGAATTTGAGATGAGTATGATGGGGGAGTTGACTTACTTCTTGGGACAACAAGTAAAACAAACAAATGAAGGCATTTTTGTTCATCAAAGTAAGTATACAAGGGATCTTCTACACCGTTTTGGGATGGAAAACTGTAAGCCTATTATGACGCCTATGGGAACTGCTACTTCACTTGATCTTGATGAAGATGGTGAGCCAGTTGACCAAAAGGAGTACAGGAGCATGATTGGTTCGCTTTTATATCTTACTGCTTCGAGGCCGGACATACAATTTTCTGTGTGTTTATGTGCTCGTTTTCAAGCTTCTCCACGTGCTTCACATCTACAAGCTGTCAAACGCATTCTCAGGTATCTATGTGGTACTCTAAACTTTGGCATATGGCTTTCTGCTTCCTCATATATTAGCTTAAGATGTTTTTCTGATGCTGATTTTGGAGGTTGTAGAATTAATAGAAAAAGTACATCTGGCTCATGCCATTTTTTGGGAAATTCTCTTATTACATGGTCATCTAGAAAACAATCTTCTGTTGCACAATCTACCGCTGAGTCTGAATATGTAGCTGCTGCTTGTTGTAGTTCACAAATTCTATGGATAGTAGCTACACTTAAAGATTATGGGATAAATTTGAATAAGGTTCCCCTTTTCTGTGATAATACTAGTGCTATATGTATTGCTAAGAACACAGTGCAACATTCAAGAACTAAGCATATCGATATAAGATTTCACTTTCTTCGAGATCATGTTGAGAAAGGAACCGTTGAGCTTCATCGTATAGATACTGAACATCAGTTGACAGATATTTTCACAAAACCTTTGGATTCTTCTCGTTTTGCTTTTCTACGGGGAGAACTCGGGGTGTTACATCCATCTGGATTGTTTTGAGGGCGAGTCTATATTCTCGTACATAGTCAATTTTGCATTCTCTATATGGTACTCTTTTTCTTTTTTTTTTTGTGGTTTCCAAGAATTTGTTTTGAACCTCCTAAACTGCTTCTAGTCTAGAGTTTGAGCTGAATTCTATCTTTAGTTCTCATCATGTATGATAGAACATCCTTGAGCTTCATGACTATAACTGTTAGAATAAAACTATGCTATCTTTGGTATGTTCTGTGCGTACATCATAGTACTTCCTGCTTAGGCTCCTTTTGATCACATTGATACATGTTATAAGATGAGCCTATTTTCTAACATGTGAACTTGGCTGATAACTGTTGAGACTTGAAAATGTTCACCATTTGAGATGGCAACTAGCATGTGTAGGATGTGTTGAGATCCATGTTGCTTTCATATGTATGCTAGGCTGCTATGTCTCATGTTTCTTGAGTCATGCACTTGACTTGGACAACTTGATAATCTTGTGCTAAAACTTGAAATCCAAGCTAAGTAATCATGAAAGATCGAGTTGGGTCTTTACTGTCCCACGTCAAGGTATCAAGACAGCTTCCCACTTGCACTAAGGGATGAACTTGAGCCTTGTAGTGTAGTCCACAACCACTCGTGATGAGACGGCTTCCCATTGCACTAAGGCATGAACTTGGCGTGGTTGAAAAGAAAAGAAAAATTATATTTTGGCAGACAGTATGGATAACCACTCGCATACACATGTTCTAACTAATACTAGTGAACCGCTGCAAACTCTGATAAAACTTTGAAAACCACAAGTATTAAGTGAGTCTTTGAGACATGATGTATGACCGTTATATGGGGTAGTTTACTTTTGTATGCATGTGTTAGCACTAGTTTGATCTCCTAGTTATACTTGTTATGTGCTACAATCACTGGTGAACATCTCTTTGAATTACTTAAAACTAAATCAAAATGCTTAAGTATCATATTTTTTAGTTGATCAATTTGAGCATTTGCTATGGCTTGTACTTGTTGCTACGTACATGACAGCACCAACTAGAGCATCTTTTTACTCTGACTGTTGTACTCTTGAAGCTTTGCATTTTCCTCATATCATAACATTTGTTGAGGGGGAGTTGTCATTTTTAGTGTCGTGTTCAGCCTTCTTTTGCTGTCTTTTATGTTCTTGATGAATCCATTGTCAAAGGGGGAGAAAGAGTTTTACCCATTGCATGTTCACATGAGTGTTTTTTGAGAGATAAGAAAGGTGGAGATAATTTAAAATCATTTTTTCTTTTTGGATCTTTTGATATGATCTTTTTATTTTTATTTTTATTTTTTCACTTTGCCATTGATTTAAAAAAAATTTGGTGGATGTAAATGCCAATGTTCAATTATTTAAATGGTGGTGCCAATGTTTTCATCAAGGGGGAGATTGTGAGATCATGTAATGAAAAATTGGCTTGATATGAAATTGGCATTGCAAAGTGATTTGAATTATGGCATAATTTGATATGCATGTGTTGTCTATATATGGTTGTGATAGCAGGTGATTTGGAATTATTGCATGACATGCTCGTGTGAGGTGTTGTGCGGATTGACTTGAGTCAAGTCTTGGACTTGGGCTCGTACTTGTCGCTTGTTTGTTCATGTGTAGGTGTTAGCTTGAGGCAGAACGTGGTCGATGACGGACTGGAACTAGGTTCAAGGAGGAACTGAGGTTTCGAGACTAAGTTCAGGGAGGAACTGAGGTCCTATCGGTCATGGATGTCATGCGAGATGTTCGGTGGGCTAGAGAACTGAGTTGCATGTTGCATGGTGAACTTGGTCTGGTCAAGTGATGATTAGAAAAAGAAGGAAGACTAGCTCGGATGGCTGGTGGGGCCATCAAATTTTGACCAGGATGTGGCAATTGGCAAGGAGAGGTTCACGCAACTATTTTTGGCTTGGTGGCGTGGAGCTTGGTCATGGTGCAGACCATGTGAACGGTTGTAGTAACTTTGAGGCTCGAATCAGCATGCAGGACTGCCTATGAAAGGTGGACATCGTTGTCTGTATGATTAGAGAATTGCAGAGGCACACGAGTGCAACCCATAGAAAAGAGAGGCAGCGCATGCTGGATTAGCCGGTAGTTGTTTTAAGTGCTTCGGGAACTTTTGTAGAGTTCTCTTGTGGATGCTTATAAGTTGCATCTTGTGAACATATTATGAGACCAATGAAGTCCAATTATCTCATATCAATGTGATGTTAATCGCGTTCTACATATCAGCTTCTTGATTTACATGTCAAGCCTTTTGTTTCAGATTCATATCTTGTTTGCAAGTTTACATATGTTTTTTTTGTTGCTAGGGTATTGTGCTAGTAATCTGAAAAGTCTCATGGCATAAGCTTTAATTGATGTCGCATAATCAAAAATAGAACTGGATCAGTTCTCGTCATTATCACACAGAGTGACATTGTTTATTTTATATCTCGAGTTCTAGACCTTTGATTAACATGATTCCAGTTGGGTTCATTTGCATATTTTATATAGTTTATTGTATTAAATTTTGAGGTCAATTGGAGCATATTTTTGGTCGAGTTTATTTCTATTAAAACCACAATGTTCTGTCTTAATTAAAAAGGGCTTACTTTGGTTTTGTGTTTAGGGTGAACTTTAGATTATAATTTTGGCTTACGCAATCATGCACCCCCCCTCTGATTGCCTATCCTAGAGTATATCGATCCTACATAAATATCTTTGCTTAGTTGCTAAATACATAAATAAATAAATAAAGTTTGCTATGAACCCTTATGATAAGCTCTCACATGGAAATGATGAATAGTTGCTCTGCCTAGTTCTCAAAATTGAAATCTCTCTCGAGTTTAGGTATGACTGTTATGAATTAAGATTTGCTCTAAACCTAAACTTGTGGGAAGAGTACTTGATCTAAAGTCCAAGTCGTTAACGGATACGATATGGGAAGGTTGAGCTGTTGTTTATCTGTTCCTAGAGATGCTAGAATTCTGGAGAATTTTATCTTTGAAAATCTTTAAAATATTGCATGATGAGTTCCTGTATGATGAGAGTTTAAAATCCTACCATAGCCATATATACATTCTTATTAGACTATGAACCATACATTTACTTTTTACTGCTTATGAGCATTGAGTGTGGTCAAGCTGTGTAGACCCTTAGGAGCTTGTCATGCGGTTAAAATCAAGATTCACTTGCACGTTCACTCATACATGCTGCTTCTACTCCAGAAGCACGCATCCACATACATCCACTCATTTCCATCTCCAGATTCACCCAAAAGTATTCTACTCCTATCCAGAAGAGAATAGCCAAAAACATTATCCTATTTCTATTTTTCCCTGTGAAATAAATGCTCGAGTTACCTTGGTTACTACCACTTGCTATATTATTTCAGGAGATGAGTGCTCTAAAAAAAGAAAAAAAGTGAATACGAGGAAATAAAAAGGGGCAAGTTCCCGGAACCTCGAAGAAAAGAAAAAGTGAGACGAGAGGTAAAAATAGACAAGTGTCCGATAGTAGAATTAGGGGTACAAGATAACCACCTGAGAGAAAAGAAAAAGAAATTATAGAGCATCTCATTCTCCTCAAAAAGCTTCAAAGTGCAAGAAAGGTATGTATCCCCTCAAAAGAGCAAAAGTAGAATTAGACTTTTGCCAGTGTTTTCACCATTATCACCATCATCACCATACACCATTCATTCGCCACACATGCATATCTTGATTTGACTTATTGACTTGTTTCTCTGGATCCATGGTTTGACTATGCAATAAATGTCTTGTAAGTATGTATTAGCTATCTCCCACCTATGAGCTCTAGATATCAAAACTTTATTAGAGTAGGGTATGAGAGAATGAAATGTCACTATGCCTCATATCAAAAATACCACATACTTTGAGAGAAGGCATATACCATTACTTCCTTGGTAAGGATCCAGAAATACCACAAAAGAGAGAATTGAGAGAGTCATACAAGGAATCTCTAAGTTTTATTTTGAAAATCTACAAAAACTCCAGAGCTATAGTTGATCAAAGAACAAGAGACATGGCGCTTGACTTAACCGTTGTATCTTTTAATTGCTCAAGACACAAGTGACGGTTGCAAGCCCCATGGTGGAAGGAAAAATGAGTAAGTTTAAATCTTAACAATTTACCCTAACCCAGAGATGAGATCTTGTTTGAACGCATGTGTACCTTTAATGCATAAAACCACTACAGAAACTCTTGAGTCCATCCTTGCTCAGGGACGAGCAAGAGGTAAGCTTGGGGGAGTTGTTGACAGTCCTTAAGTACCAAATATAATCAAGTAAATAAAGAAAAGGATCCAAATGCAACCAACACCCGGACTTAGGGTTTCATCTGATAGAATTCCACGAGTTTTGGTGTTTGTCTATTTCTGCAGGGGGTTATCAGGAAATATGGAGGAAAGGCCCACATGTCGGGTTTACATAGAGATATTAACGTGCCTCGGGAACAAACGGGAAGCCGAGCGGGCTTGGGGACAGGGCGCCCTCCCTCCCCACTTGGGCGCCCGCCCTGGTGTTGCGGCCAATCACGTTCTACTTTGCGGATCATGCTCCACCGACCTAAAGGATCAAGGAAAACCGTGCGATTAATGCCGGTTTGATCCGACGGCCCAGATTCACTTTAGGTGACTATATAAGCAGGCCCTCTGGCCCTTGGAGGAGGCACCCCCTTCATCCTTATTCATTATTCATAGACAGAGCAAAAACTAGGGGTTGGAGATGAGAGCTCTCCTCTCATCTCTAAACTAGAGTAGATCTAGATAGTAGCAAGATGGAGAGCGAGGGAGGATTGGAGGAGAGGCCGGCCTGTTGGTTCTTCCTCTGGTTGTACTTTGCCATGATCAAGCTCTAATCAAGCTTGCTTATGGGATGACTCTGGTAATCTACTTCTATTTAATTATGCAATTACTATCCATGTATGTTCTGGTTCACAACTCTTTTGAGTACTTTAATCTATAGGACGCTGTAGGTGAGAGTTGTAGTATAGGTGTAAGCGTGATGCTTAGACCTAGATTACTTGTGGATATCTTCTGTCTAGCCAGATCGTGTGGTAGGCCGCATAGGTGACAGTTATGTTTGTCCCCTGTAGTCCACCTCCTGTTAGCAGGACTGGTAAGGTTTATCGGCCTATGGATAAGCATCCTTTGTGGTGTATTCTTATCACGTGGTTCGTCCTAGACATAGACATATCCCTTTGAAGTAGAGAAACCATAGTTATCCTCTCTATTCTCCTACCATCGCCCATATACTAGATTGCTCTACTCTTTATTCCCATATTATCACCCATTGTTATCTTACCTTTAATATTATTCTTATTCAATTCTACCATCTTTCCTATTTACACCTATCTATCTATCTTGGTTAAGTTAGAGCGTAGTTGGTTCTCCCGTTTCCCTATGGATACGATAAAACCTTTAACTGGGTAAAAGCAACAACGGTATCCGTGCGCTTGCGGATTTATCTGTGTGCATATAAATACCATAGTACACTCTAGTGCCATGCTGGGGATGACAACTATTGATATTTGGTAACACCATCAAGAAATGATCCGCAAGCGCACGGATATCGGTGAGCATTTCACCCGAGAGGTTATCCAGAGTATCGTATTTATATTTTTACCACTGGGAGAAAGCGTGCATCTAACTAACCAAATCTATTGCTACTACCCTTTAGGCTACAAAGAATGTTTCTCGATGTGAGCGATGTATAGAGAAGACTACAACCGTAGTCTCGTTCTAACCTTGGTAAGGATGATCTACTGTTCTATTGGGGAAGCTTACGGAATCTAGACACCACAAAGGATGTTCGACCCGCACCTATAAACCTACCCGTCCTGCTAACGAGATGTGGGATGCAAAGGTAACTCGGAAATGTCACGTTCCTCGCTACTACCACGGTCCAGCTAGTCAGGGGATATCTATGAGTACCCTAGCCCAAACACCACATTTAAGCTAGCAATGATTACTCTAAACTCAACCGGAAGAGATTAAAGTAAACTCATTAACAAAAGAACAATAAAACAAGAACTTACTAGAATTTAGAAGTCGAATTACTGAACAATCCTAGGAGCAAGCTTCGGGTTAGGAGAACTTGATCCCGCAGGTACAACCTCGGAGTAGACACCGATAGGCCGGGCTTCCTCCGATCTACACCTCCACTCTATCTCTCTCAATCTATTAGATCTAGTCTACTCTCACATTGGATGCTAAGCCCTAAGTCTATTTAGAGGAGAAGTTATCCTTCGAGGGCTTCTCTCAACTCTATGATGAACTTGTCCTCGTCCAGGCGCCAGAGGGTCTGCTTATATAGTCCTTCCAAGTGAATATGGGCCATCGGATCAAACCAACATTGATTGAATGGTTATCCTTGATCCTTTAGGTCGGTGGAGCGTAATCCCCGAAGAGAGTCCTGATTGGACTCTAGGACAGGGCGGGCGCCCTAGGGGGGAGGGCGGGCGCCCTGCCCCCAGGTCCGTTCGCCTTCCCGTTCATTCCCGTGGCTTTTGTAGTCTTCTAGATGACAGTAAATTGCGCAGCATGTTAATATATCTATGTAAACCCGACGTGTGGGCCTTTCTTCCATATTTCCTGACAACCCCCTGTAGAAATATACAAACACCAAAACTCGTGGAATTCTTTCAGTTAAAACCCTAAGTCTAGGTGTTGGTTGCATTGGGATCCTTTTCTTTATTTATTTGATGATTATATTTGGTACTTAAGGACCGTCAACAACTCCCCCAAGCTTACCTCTTGCTCGTCCCTGAGCAAGGATGTACTTAAGAGTTTCTGCAGTGGTTTCATGCCTTAAAAATAAGATCTCATCTCTGAGTTAGAGTAAACTGTTAAGTCTTAAAACTTACTCATTTTACCTTTCACAATGGGGCTTGTAACCATCACTTGTGTCTTGAGCAGTTAAAAGATAGAAGGTCAAGTTAAGCGCCATGTCTCTTGTTTTTTGATTAACTATAGCTGTGGAGTTTTTGCAGATTTTCAAATAAAACTCAGAGATTTCTTGTATGACTCTCTCAGATCTCTCTTTTGTGGTATTTCTGGATCTTTACCAAGGCAGTAATGGTATATGCCTTCTCTCAAAGTATGTGGTATTTTTGGTATAAGGCATAGTGATATTGTCTTCTCTCTCACCCTACTCTAATAAGGTTTTGATATCTGGAGCTCATAGGTGGGAGACAGATAATACATACTGTCACACCCCAAAATTTGTACTTTGGAATGTGACTTAGAAAACACTAAAAGAATATTAAATGATTTTATCATTTTCCTAAAAGATTCCCATCTGTAGTTAAGTTGTTGATATTCTAGATAGTGGAAAAATGTGGGTTTCTAAAATTTTTGCAAATCAACTTAGTTGTTTGTTGCATGAATGCAGTTGCATAGTGGTTATGCTTGAAAAATGAATTTATTGTTTCCAAAATGCGCCTAGGGTTTGATCCCAACTTCATCTCCCTAAAATACCAAATCGATATTCAAAACTCCAATCAAGTCTTTTGCTAACATCCTAGAAAAAATCTAGCATCTCTTATTCTCTTTCTCTTTCCTTTATTTTCTTTCTTGAGCTTTCAATCATTTTGTTGTCCACAAATTATTTGGGCCAATATTTTATCATCTCTCAACCATTCATATAAAAGAATCTTAATTTTTCTCCTCCTTTCATGTGAAAACAACATTCCCTTTCCTTGTTCTACAATCCCTACTTTTTCCATTCGACCCAAAATAACAGTCACACATAATGCTCATTCACAAATTTCCTTGACACATTTTCTCTTAATCACCTCCCCTTAATCTTTCCATTTTATTTTTGAGCAGCAACTAAATTGCATAGCATGGCGGACTCCATATTCTTTTACTACTCTCATGCAAAAATAGATGCAATACTCCATTTATTCTTCTCATCTTCAATTGCATGAATGCATGCAGCAGTTAGTAATATCTCCTTTCCCTCTCATTCACATGGAGAAGCAGCCCCATCATTCCTAGTTGCCCTCACTCCTTTTTCCTGTCACACAGTACTCTTTCACCTCATGCAAATAAAAACACCATTTAATCCCTTGGCATCTTATGACATGAACCGCTCTTTTATTATTTGCATCAATATCACACATTACATTTTGATGGCAGCAGAATAGTCGTCGTGTGTCTCCTCTAAGTCTCCCATGCACACCCTCTACTCTGATGCCTCACACACTTTCCATTTACTCTCGTGCAAAAATATTAGCAGCACATAATTCCTCCTCTCTTAATCTTTCTTGGTTACACCTCTATATAATTCTTTCTTAACAACAACCTTCAGTACAGCTCTGTTTTCTCTTCAATTGCAAGCATGCAGCAGCAATATTTTATTAAGATGCTGCCCCTCCTCTCCCTCTACTAATGCCGACATTCCCATTTCCTTCATGCAAAATGACAGCACTCCCTTCACTCACCACTCTCATGTGGGCACATTTATTCTATACTTTTAACTGCATACATGCACATGCAGCAGCAGCCTCTTTCTTTTTCCTATGGCGCATATTCCCTTTTCACTCATGCAAAAATAGCAGCATCATCAAATACCATCCCCCTTAATTCCCTGGGTTACACACATCTCTTTAATTATCTCTTTTGCCAAGCTTTACTCCATTAGTTTGCATGCATGAACAAACAGCAGCAGCCGTTCTCTTTGACTATGGAGCAACCTCCTCTTCCACATGCAAAATAGCAACATCTAATGCCTACTCTCTTAACTCCCAAGCCTCATCTCCTTTGCATGTCTCTCTTTAACCCTCTTATAATAGCACCATTTTATTCCCTCCAATATTTACTTCTCTCATGCATGCAATGGCAGCCATAAGTCTTTTCTCTCTTCTTCACGGCACCAATTTCTTATGTAAAATAACCGCTGCACTTAATTCCTTAGCCCATAATTTTCTCTATCTCTTTCATGTGGAGAAGTTTCCCTCCCACCTCTCCTCTCTCCCTCGCTTGAAATGACAACAGCCCTCCCCCTTAATTTCCCTTGGTTATACCTCTTTTTAGTCCTCTCTTATATCTAGTCTTTTATACCATTGCATGCATGCACATAACTCCTCCTTCCTTTTTCTCTCACGCATAAACCAGCAGCCCACCTCTCTTAATCCCCTTTTTACACCATTATTTTACTCATTGAGCTTTAATTCACTTGAATAGCATGCCTCCATGCAGCAAAAGACAGCCATATAATCCCCTCTTTCTCTCCCTCATGCAGACCATTAGCAGGGTACCTCCTCATTTTCTCCTCTCTCCCTCACGCCACCACCAGAGGAGCCTCATCTCCTCTCCTCCATCAGATGGGTGCCCCACCTCCTCTCCTTTCCCCATGGTGGCAGTTCCAACTCCCTCTCCTTCCCCTCCATCAAAACCAAAAGAAAAACGTGTCTGCAGTTCCGTTTTGCTACTGCACGTCTCTTTCCGTCGCCGGATTCCTGGAATTCTTCATAGGGTGCTGCGGTAAGGATCATGGTCTTCTCTATTCTTCACTGAGAAACACATGTTCATCATGTCCCCTCTATATTGTGCTGCACTGTTTCATGTAGATCACTCCGGTGTGCGTCGCTATCTCTCCGAACCTGCAGCGGAAACCTATCAACCACCATCCCCGCTGCTTATGTACAAAACATGGTGCTGACATCCATCCCTTTTCCTATCTGTTCTTGCTGCTCAAACCCCTCTCATCGTTCATTTTAATCTTTCATGTGGCGCAGATCATCCGTCATGTGAAATTGGCGCCATCTCATTGATCGTCAACCATTGCTTGTCCATCATCAGTGTTAGACGCCATTGAGATCATGTCCAGCAACCATGAACCTCGATGTGAGGCCCCCTTCCCTGTCCCCATCTTGTATATATGTTATTTTCCATAAATCGTGATCCATAGTCCAAGTTTGATCGAATTCCAACAGAGTTTCCCTGCAATCATGTTGTTGTCCTTTCTGGACAGCAGTGCTGCTGCCAGTTACCGTTCACATTCCCAGTGATCCATGCCTCTAGTCATCAAACCCTTTGATCATGATATAGATCTTGATGTTTTACACACATCTACAAGTCAGTTTGGTCATAGGAGCCATGATGCCAGAGTTATTGATATCGTTGTGCTTGCTGCTCCTGCATCTATGCAGCAGCACCCTTGCCGATTGGCATGCATATTCTGGGCAATCAACAACTCCATTTGACAATCCCTTGGATCCACAAATGTATCATATATTTGCCCACGTCTCTGTAAATTTTCATGGCCATAGAATCTAAGATGAAAGGGATATTCACTTCTTCTTATGCTCACTGTCCCTGCTGCCCTGCAGCAGCATTCCTGCCGGTTGGCATGCATGTTCCCATTATTCCCTCGCTCCACTGACCATGTTGTTCGACCACAGTATGTTTCGTATCCCTAAACACACCTCTAAGAAATTTTGTGGCAATAGGATTCAATATAAAAGAGATCTCATTTTTCTTGTGCTCGCTATCCTTGCTGCCCTGCAGCCGTGGTGCCACCAGTTGGCGTGTGCATTCCCCAAAATCTGTCACTCCATTTGTCGAATCCTTTTACCCACTTGTGTATGATGAACTCGCATATACCTCTGTAAGTTGGCTTGTCCATAAGTGTCATAATGGCCAAGATACCGAGGCCATGGCAACTGCTACTCCAGCTGTCCAGAAATCAGCCATGTCACCCATCCTACATTCGCGTTTTCTGGCTAACAGATGGCCAAACCAGCATTCCCTTTTACTAGAACGTAACTCATACGGTCCATATAGACCCCACAACATGGATTGCTAATATGTGCTGATAAGAGTATACCATCAGTGATCATAAAGCTTGCTGTCCGCTGCCGTGCACAACCTACGTGCACCGGTGTCTCGCCGTGTTCCCCTTTAATGAAGCATTCACCCTGCTGCAGCCGTTGGTCGAAATATGTTCCAAACTGTCCTCTTTGCCAATCCAAATGGTCATCGTCATATCCTAACGAACCTAAGCTATAGGTTCATCCTCACTTTTCGCCATGTAACCATCATCTCATCGTTGTTGGCAAATTTGATCTTTGTCAACCGCCACCATTGTTTTTGAGTCTTCATGTTCTTTATGGTATCTCACTATACCATCTCTCTCTTGCATAGCTATTGCCATGTATAAGTTTCCTTTTATTAAGCTTGCATAGTCATCTGATCTATCTCTTAATTCTTTGTATGCTTACTTCATAATGTCCTATCCACATTGTATATAGTCCTCTCGTCATTTGCCATTCATATATAAATCCTTATACTCTCTAAATCTTTCATGTTAGACCACATACATCATGTCTATTCTATTCCTATCATTTATCATACCTTCCATCTTCTACCTTTGAGCTTCTATGCCTCTTTAAACTGTAGCTCCGTTTTGTTGTTTATGCGCTTATATGTTCGTAGTTACAAGCCTTACGTGTCTAAAACCTTTAAGTCTTATTTTGTAATGCCTGGTGTATTGTTTTTAGGTTCTCTTGTGATGCTTGTATCGATTGTTTGCTGACGTTAGAAGTGGAGCTACATGAGTAGTATATCTTTGAGTAGTGGAACCATCGGCAAGTGTTTTGGAAGGCAAGTGTAACATGAGTTCCCTTGTTACCTAATAACTATTTAATCACCTCTTCATGTGCATGTGTCTAATATGATAAACCCCCAAGGACTTACCTAGAAACATTGTTATCCTGAATTCCTTGTTACCATGGGTTATGCATATGGGCAGTTTGCTTAGTCTGCAATCACCAAACTATATAATATTAATACTGATTAATGATTATGGAATCAATATTATAATGATGCTTTCTAGCAATATGGATATCAGGGGGCTAGAGCATTGGGCCTTTTTGGATGCTCGAGTCTGCCCTTCGTAAGGACCGAATCTTCAAGCGGCAACCCAGGACTTACAGTACAACCATGAGAATTGCATGGCTCTGATCTTAATCAAGTATCTAGTACCTCTCTAGCTTGTTAGTGGTTACCGAAAGACGCAAGAGGGGGGTGCCTCGTGGTGTATAGTTTTGCTCCTACCTTGGTGTGTACAGTGCCACGACCACATGTGCCTCTTGGAGGAGGTCTCTATGCACACTTGCCGCTGAAACCTCACGGCCACTAACTAGTTAGGGTGTCTAGTGAAAGGTTACGTAGTGATCCCTGTCGACTTACCTTGGAAGTGAGTCAAGAGGTTGGCCCCCTCGGTCAAGGGCAATCACGACTCATGGGTAAAGATGTACATACTCTGCAGAGTTATAAAAACTGATATATCAGCCGTGCTCTCGGTCAAGAGTGGCCTAGATCCTTTTCGAGATAGATGGTTCTATGGGTGGTTTGGGTGATCAATAATCTTGATGATAATTATTATACTTCTCACCTTGGGAGTTTAAGCATAACCTAGCAACATAGGTCTAATAATAAAATATGACCAACTAAAAATGCTTATTGCAGTCAAACCAAGTCATTCCTTTTGAGCCATGCATCCCCTCATGTTATACTTGTTGAGTATGGTGCGCTCACACTTGCTTTACATTCAACAATCAAAAATCCCAGATGGGTACCAGATGGTGATTCAAAGGTGGAGTTCCCTGAGATGTTCCAAGAGAACTAGGCAAGTGTACCCCTAGTCAACTGTCCTTGTGGAGTATGGAGACCCAAAGAAAAAATATAGAATAGTTCCTGTCATGCTTTGTAGTAGATGTAAGCCTTGTTGTAACTATGTTTTGATATATAATAAAGCATTGTTCTTGATATTTGTTGATATTTGTGAACACAATAAGGAATTGATCCGCAAGCGCAGGGATATCGGTGAGCACTTCACCCGGGAGGTTATCCAGAGTATCGTATTTATTTTTTTACCACTAGGAGAAAGCGTGCATCTAACTAACCCAGTCTATTACTACTAACCCTTTAGGCAACAAAGAATGTTTCTTGATGTGAGTGATAAATAGAGAAGACTACAACCGTAATCTCCTTCTAACCTTGGTAAGGATGATCTACTGTTCTATTGGGGAGGCTAACAGAATCTAGACACCACAAAGGATGTTCAACCCGCACCTCTAAACCCTATCCTTCCTGCTAACGAGATATGGTCTGCAAAGGTAACTCGGAAATGTCACGTTCCTCGCTACTACCACGGTCTAGCTAGTCAGGGAATATCTATGAGTATCCTAACCCAAACACCACGTCTACGCTAGAGATGATTACTCTAAACTCTACGCGAAGAGATTAAAGTAAAGTCATAAACCAAAAGAACAATAAAACAAGAACTTACTAGAATTTAGAAGTCGAAATACTAAAGAATCCTAGGAGCTAGCCTCGGGTTAGGAGAACTTGATCCCGTAGGTACAAGCTCGGAGTAGACACTGACAGGCCTGCCTTCCTCCGATCTACACCTCCACTCTATCTCTCTCAATCTAGTATAAATTAGAAGATCTATTTCTACTCACATTGGTTGCTAAGCCTAAAAAGAAATTTTATTTAGAGAAGAGGTTTACCTTCGAGGGCTCCCCTCAACTCTATGATAAACTTGTCTCCTCCAGGGGCCAGGGGGACTGGTTTTATAGTCCCCTCAAGTGAACGTGAGCCGTTGGATCAAACCGACATTGATTGGACGGTTATCCTTGATCCTTTAGGTCGGTGGAACGTCGTGTGCGAAAAGAGTCCTGATTGGAGTACAGAGGGTGGCGGGCGCCCAGGTCCTCAGGGCGGGCGACCTGGGCCTGGCCCCTTTCGGCCTCTGCTTCGTTCTCGTGGCTTCTGGAGTCTTCTAGGTGGTAGATAATTGCGCGGTGCGTTGATATCTCTATGTAATCCCAACATGTGGGCCTTTCTTCCTTATTTCCTGATAACCCCCTGTAGAAACAGATAAACAACAAAACTCGTGGAATTCTGTCAGATCAAACCCTAATTCTAGGTATTGTTTGTATATTGGTCCTTTCTCTTGTTTATTTGATAATTAAAATTAATACTTAAGAACCGTCAACAAATACCCCCATACTTAGGCTTTTACTCGTCCTCGAGAAAAGGATGGTTAAGAACAATATCTGGGGTAAAACATTTTTAAAATATTCTCTTCATAACTGCAGGGTGCTAAAATCCACTATGAACTATAGTTAGGGAAGTATATGGTTAAGAGTAGAGATCCTTTCTTCAAAATCCTGTTACTTGGAGTTTTTGTATATTTTTGAAAGAAAGTTAGCATACCTTTTATCCTCATAGGTCTTCTCATATCATTCATTATCTTTTATATATATCACTGAGGCTGTTTTAATTTGCAAAAATTCTCAAGCATACTTACTTTGTATTTATTGCCTGGTCAAAACAGGATCCGTGGAGGGGAATGTCATACTCTTAGATCAAAGACTTTGGAAATTAAAAAACTTGTCAACTCTTGCTGGCATATTGCTTATTAGAGGGACCATGGGCTATCATTTTCTTCTTTTCTCTTTTTTTAAGTGGATACCAAGGTACCCCTATTTCTACTGCTGGACACTTGTCCATTTTTTCTGCGAGGTTATCGAGCACTTGTTCCTTTTTATTTCCTCGAAATATCTTTATTTTTGCATAGCCCATGCCTCTAATGCAATAATACTTCGGAAGAGTGAATCTTTGTGAATAAATGTCTTGATCTTAGGAGCATGATAAATCTCTCAACAAGGGTCTAACTCATTTTGAACAAACTCAATACAGAGTAGATAGCTTTTATAATCATAATTAATATTTTCAGTTTTATCAGGCATATAAAACACTGAGTATGGTAGCTAGAATTTTGAAGATTTTCAATTAAATTCTCCAAGCAACATTGACATCAAGAATAAGAAACTCATACTTTACCATTCCACACTGACTTAAGTAACACAGGGTTTTAAAACATTTTTCAATAATTGCAAGTTTCAGGAAATATCACAGAGTGAGATTGATCATATTTATAAACATTTTAAGCTTGTTAATTTATCATGTCGGAAACAGTATTCTGCATAATCCAAGATATGTGTATGTGTAAAGTAAAGTGTGCAGAGTGTGTACCTGAATTGTGGAGTGGTGTAGTCGAAGTGTGTTTGGCGTGTCAAGGGATCTCCCCCATACTTGTTTTCTTCTTTCTTGCACAAAAATAAAGTAGAGACACACAAGACATCATAATAATAATACTCTTTATTAATCTTGAGGCATTTATTACAACTGACTAGTAGCAAACTGACGATAACAGTAGCAAACTGACTATAATAGTAAACCTAAACTGAATTTAAAGATCAATGACTAAGATGCATTGCCTCAAGGTCTAATCTAGATAACTTAGCGGCGCTCTAATTCCTTAATCTTCTTATTAGCACTGGCAAGATCCTGCCTAAGGCCTAGTATAACGGTGTTGTGGTTAGAGAGCTGCCTAGTGAGGGAATTAATCGAGGACTGGAGGTCTATGATAACTCTGTCTAGCCTGCGAACGTCCTCATCAGTATCTACTATAGTCTTGCGACGCTTGGGAGGTGTCTCAAAAGCATTGAGAGCATGCTTCGGGGCTGCCTTTGGAGGGATGAAATGGACTTTGGCTGCTCTAATCCCTTCGAAATAAGGCATTTCCTCCTCCGTAGTGTAGCGTATGCTGCTGATCTCGCCGCTCCGGTTGGTCTTGACTCCAACGACCCTCTCATTGGGTCTAGATGGAAGGATCCTCGTGCCGGTTGGCACCTTGATGGTGGTCTTCGTCTTGGATGATGATCCCATGAGGAGTGTCGGTGCGGTGAGAACTGGTTGAGCATGATAGGATTGGGCGGAGCTGCGTTGGCGTAAAGGTATAGCTTCTAGCTGTCGCTCTGTGTTGGCCAGGACAAGAGCACGAGCATCGGTGTCTTCCGCAGGCTCCATGTTGAGGTTGATGGGGACGATTTCCCAATCATCGTGGAACTTCTCGGCCATTGGAGCAGCGAGGAACTAATCAAGCTCTAATTGAAGAAGAAGAGAAGGCTTGGTGGTTTGGTGTTTGAAAACTGATGTCAGGGGTCTATTTATATAGGGGTCAAAAAGTGCTTCTAGGGGTTGTTCGGGTTGCTCCCGTCGATGTGCGTGCGAAACTTTCCACCTGAGGGATTATTCGGATTACCATAAGTGCATTTTCCATAACAGAGAAAATCGGGACCGAGGGGGAACAGGAGCTAGGCGTCTGCCCACTTGATCAGGGCGCCCGCCCTCTCTCTGGCTCCTCTGTGGGCCCGCTTTCTCGAGCGTGTTTCTAGATGCAAAACTATTTAGGAAAATATATGTATGACCCAAAAATGTCAGATTAAAAAGGTTGGGCTCTAATTCTCCATGGGAAGGTAAAAATGGACTACATCCATGGGAAGACGTTGACCATTTACCTTGAATAACGTACCTTCGTCATTTTGAAGTGTGATAGCTCCGTGGGATGATGAATTGATTACCTTCAATGGTCCTTCCCATTTACTCTGGAGTTTTCCATGCCCGAAAAGCTTCACCCTGGAATTAAAAAGTAATACCTTATCTCCGGGTGTGAACTCCTTCTTCTTGATTCTCTTGTCATGCCACCTTTTGACTCTTTCTTTGTAGATCTTAGAATCGTGATATGCTTTCTCTCGCCATTCTTCTAATTCTAGTAGTTGCATTCTTCTATGATCTCCAGCAACATCTATGTCCATATTCCATCTCTTTATGGCCTCGTGTGCTTTGAACTGTAGTTCAACAGGTAGGTGGCAAGTCTTCCCATACACCAATTGGTATGGAGACATTCCAATTGGGGTCTTGTATGCTGTCTGGTATGCCCAGAGTGCATCGGGTAACTTGTCTTTCCACGCCGTTCCCATTTCATATACTGTCTTTTGAAGAATATTCTTGATTTGCTTGTTTGATGTCTCTGCTTGGCCACTTGTCTGAGGATGATAGGGGGTAGCGACGTTGTGACGGATTCCATGTTTTGATAGATATTGCTTGAGGCGTTTATCGATGAAGTGTGCTCCTCCATCACTTATCACTACTCTAGGGACTCCAAATCTTGGAAATATAATTTCTTCAAACATCCTCTTTGAACTGATGTTGTCGGCATGCTTGCGAGGTAATGCCTCCACCCACTTGGAGACGTAGTCAACTGCCACCAAGATGTACTCACACTTCTTTGATGGAGCAAATGGACCCATATAGTCTATTCCCCAGACATCAAAGAGCTCAATCTGAAGGTTGTTGGTGAGTGGCATTGCATCCCTTGTATTTATGTTTCCGTGTCTTTGACATGGCCCACATCTTCTGATATATTGCTTCGTGTCTTCATACATTGTAGGCTAGTAGAATCCACACTGCCAGATCTTTGAATGTGTACGGAATGCTCCATAATGACCTCCATATGGTGATGAATGACATCTATCGATGATCTTCCATCCTTCCTCAGTGGTGACACATCTCCTGAGTAAGCCATCAGAGCATACTCGGAAGAGGTATGGCTCATCCCATATATGTGAACGACTTTCTTGAATAAGCTTCTTCTTGTTTGCTCCTGGCGGTACATACCCTAAAACTATAAAATTAACAATATCTGCATACCAGGGGTCAGACCTGTTAATCCCGTAGAGCATGTCGTCCCGGAGTGAATCATTGATGGGGGTTTCCTGTGGACTCTTAAAATACATTCTAGACAAGTGATCTGCAACAGAATTTTCTACTCCCTTTTTATCTTTTATTTCTAAGTCAAATTCTTGGAGTAATAAGAACCATCTAATCAGGCGAGGTTTAGCATCTTTTTTAGTGAGCAAATATTTTAGTGCAGCATGATCAGTGTAAACAATTATTTTAGCTCTAACTAAATAAGATCTAAATTTATCAATGGCAAAGACAACAGCCAGAAGCTCTTTTCAGTGGTTGCATAGTTAAGTTGAGCTCCTGTCAAAGTTTTACTGGCATAAGCAATTGCATGATGCTTCTTATTTTTAGTTTGTCCCAATATTGCCCCCACAGCATAATCACTAGCATCACACATAATTTCAAAAGGCAATGACCAATCGTGGGATTGAATGATTGGTGCAGAGATGAGTGGTTTCTTTAATAAATTAAAAGATGTTAGACATGCATCATCAAATTCGAAAGGAGCATCCTTGGCTAGCAAAAGAGTAAGTGGTATAGCAATGAATGAAAATTCTTTTATGAATCTACGATAAAAACCAGCATGGCCAAGAAAGCTTCGAATTCCTTTTGTATTCATAGGTGGAGGTACTTGTTCAATTACTTCAATTTTAGCTTTGTCTACCTCAATACATCTTTCAGACACAAGGTGTCCCAGCACTATTCCTTCCCTAACCATGAAATGACATTTTCCCCAATTCAGGACTAAGTGCTTTTCTTCACATCTTTGCAAAACCTTGTCTAAGTTTTTAAGACAACTATCAAAAGTTTTTCCATAAACAGAGAAATCATCCATGAAAACTTCCATAATCTCTTCAATCATATCAGAAAATATAGACATCGTGCATCTTTGAAAAGAAGCTGGTGCATTACATAACCCAAAAGACATTCTTCGGTATGCATAAGTTCCATATGGGCACGTAAAAGTGGTTTTGCTTTGATCATCGGGATGGATCGGGATTTGGTGATACCCTGAATATCCATCTAAGAAATAGAAGAACGAATGGTTCGCTAATCGCTCTAGCATCTCATCTATGAAAGGTAAAGGAAAATGATCCTTTCTCGTAGCTTTGTTCAGTTTTCTATAGTCTATGCACATCCGCCATCCTCTGACGGTGTGTTGCGGAATTAGCTCGTTCTTTTCATTAGTAATAACAGTCATGCCTCCCTTTTTAGGCACAACTTGAACTGGGCTCGCCCACTCACTATGCGGCACAGGATATATAATCCCTACATGCAGCAACTTTATAACTTCCTTTTTAACTACCTCTCTCATAGTGTTGTTAAGTCTACGTTGGGGTTCTCGAGAAGGTGAAACAGAAGGATCTGTTGGAATATGATGATTACAAATCATAGGACTGATTCCTGTAAGATCTTGGAGTGAGTAGCTGAAAACTAAGTGATGTTTCTTAAGAATGGTCATTAATCGCAGAGTTTGCTCCTGAGTGAGTTTATCGCTAATGATCACAGAAAATTCTAGATGATTGTTTAGGAAACCATAGATAAGACCGGGTGGTAAAGTTTTAAGCTCTATGGGGGGTCTTGGTGTTTCTGCAAACTCATCTAAGGGTTCAGGTTCAGAAGGTTCAGCTTCTTCTTCTATGAAGAAAGGAGTTTCGTCTTCTAAGTCTGATTCTTCTAAAAGCTCAAGAGATGCAGCCTTTACCTCCTCCATAGGATCAGGCAAAAGATATGACTCGGCCTTATTATTCAGAGAGTGTGAAATTGTTATTGGAAATTTAAAGGCTTTTCCAAAAGAAATGTGTAGCTTTCTAGTATGACCTTCATAAAGGAGTCTTCTAAAAGGTTGTCCTATCAACAGGTAGAAGTCCCATGTATCAAAGATATAGAAGTCCAAATGAACCATGGAGCCTTCTACCGTAATAGGTAGGACATTAATAATTCCAAGATTGGGGACTAGTCGTCCCGAAGATTCCTTTATGACCTTTGTTGTGGGGGTTAAGACAAGATTTTTAAATAGTTTAAGTGCAAAAGATTCAGACATGATGTTGATCCCCACAACAGGATTATAAAGAGCATTAAATCGATCAGAATTATAAGCACAGCGTATAGTTATAGAGGGTGTATCCAAACAGATCACATCAGAGGAAAGCTCCGATTCCTCCAACCACTCGCTACTCATGACTGAGATAAGCTCTCTCAATTGATATTCGCTTGACAAATAAATGCTAAACTGGCCGTTTTGGGGTTTGTCAATAGAATGGTAGTTTGAAATGTTTCCAAAATCGGCAAAAAGATCGGATACTATATCCAGCATGAAGTCAGGTGGTGCAATTTCTTCCTTTTGTGGTTTAGAACTTGGGATAGCTAAAGTAGATGAAGAATTTGGCAGAGTGTCTACTTCGGCATCGTAGGTTTCATCATGAAGGGTATTATCCATCTCAGCTTCTTGGATTCTATCTAGGATCACTCTAGCTTCATCAGTAGGGATGCGAAAGAAAGAACCTCTAGACATCGTGTGTAGCATTTGTTTGTGATTTTTCTGAAGACCTCGAAAAAAGTGAAATAAAAGATAGGGTCTTCAAGATTAAGGTTTGGACCAGATTCTAAAAGATCAGAAAAACGTTTCCAGGATTTTCCCAAAGTTTCATTATCTTTTTGTTTAAAAGATAGGACTTCGAGTCTAAGGTCGCCGATACGGTCGAGGGAATAGAAATCTAGACAAAAGTTGGCTCGTAAAACTCCTCATTCACCTCGTTCTCGACTTACCTTCTGACTGTACCATTGTCTAGCTTATCCCCTTAAGGAAAAAGGAAAAAGCTTCCAACGTAAAGTTTTATCAAAAATGGCTTCAATGCGAAGACAATCACATGTTTGCTCAAAATCTCTAATATGAAGGTAAGGGTTTTCGTCTTCCATTCACGAAAAAGACAGGTTTTGAATCATGACAATCAACCTAGAACTTAACCTATACTGGGATGTTTGGATAGGCTGTGATGATTCCCATGGTAAAAGGTCAGTTTCCGAAGGTGTTGCAAATTGGTAGATTGATTTAGAATCTTGGTTTTCCATAAGGTAAGAGTAAAGAAAACAAACAAAGAATATAAAAGATAAGAAAAGATAAAAAGTATAGATAGAAGCTAGTAGTAAGACTCAAGGTTATCTTAGCAAACCGTCTTTCTCCCCAGCAACGGCGCCAGAAATGCTTGTTGATATTTGGGAACACAATAAGGAATTGATCCGCAAGCGCACGGATATCGGTGAGCACTTCACCCGGGAGATTATCCAGAGTATTGTATTTATTTTTTTACCACTAGGAGAAAGAGTGCATCTGACTAACCCGGTCTATTACTACTAACCCTTTAGGCAACAAAGAATGTTTCTCGATGTGAATGATAAATAGAGAAGACTGCAACCGTAATCTCCTTCTAACCTTGGTAAGGATGATCTACTATTCTATTGGGGAGGCTAACGGAATCTAGACACCACAAAGGATGTTCAGCCCGCACCTATAAACCCTATCTTTCCTGCTAACGAGATATGGTCTGCAAAGGTAACTAGGAAATGTCATGTTCCTCGCTACTACCATGGTCTAGCTAGTCAGGGAATATCTATGAGTATCCTAGCCCAAACACCACGTCTACGCTAGAGATGATTACTCTAAACTCTACGCGAAGAGTTTAAAGTAAACTCATAAACCAAAACAACAATAAAACAAGTACTTACTAGAATTTAGAAGTCAAAATACTAAAGAATCCTAGGAGCAAGCCTCAGGTTAGGAGAACTTGATCCCGTAGGTACAAGCTCGGAGTAGACACCGACAGGCCGGGCTTCCTCCTATCTACACCTCCACTCTATCTCTCTCAATCTAGTAGAAACTAGAAGATCTATTTCTACTCACATTGGTTGCTAAGCCTAAAAAGAAATTTTATTTAGAGAAGAGGTTTTCCTTCGAGGGCTCCCCTCAACTCTATGATAAACTTGTCTCCTCCAGGGGCCAGGGGGTCTAGTTTTATAGTCCCCTCAAGTGAACGTGAGCCATTGGATCAAACCGACATTGATTTGACGGTTATCCTTGATCCTTTAGGTCGGTTGAGCGTCGTGTGCGAAAAGAGTCCTGACTGGAGTACAAAGGGGGGCGGGCGCCCTAGGCCTGGCCCCTTTCGGCCTCTGCTTCGTTCTCGTGGCTTATGGAGTCTTCTAGATGGTAGAAAATTGTGCGGTGCATTGATATCTCTATGTAATCCCGACATGTGGGCCTTTCTTCCTTATTTCATGATAACCCCCTGCAGAAACAGATAAACAACAAAACTCGTGGAATTCTGTCAGATCAAACCCTAATTCTAGGTATTGTTTGTATATTAGTCCTTTCTCTTATTTATTTGATAATTAAAATTAATACTTAAGAACCGTCAATAATATTCTCCATATTTGTCGCTATATGTGTCGTGTCGACATCCTGGGCACACATATAGTTAGCACTTGGTATTCTTTGGAAAACCGAGTGCGACACATACTTACAAGACATTTATTGCATAGTCAAACCATGGATCCAGAGAAACAAGTCAACAAGTCAAATCAAGATGGTGATGGTGATAACAATGGTGAAAATCTAATTCTACTTTTGCTCTTTTAAGGGGATACATACCTTTCTTGCACTTTCAAGCTTGTTGAGGAGAATGAGATGCTCTATATTTTCTTTTTCTTTCCTCTCAGGTACTATCTTGTACCCCTAATTCTACTGTTGGACAGTTGTCCATTTTTACCTCTCGTCTCACTTTTTCTTTTCTTCGAGGTTCCGGGCACTTGCCCCTTTTTATTTCCTCGTATTTTTTTTAGAGCACTCATCTTCTGAAATAATATAGCAAGTGGTAGTAACCAAGATATCTTGAGCATTTATTTCATAGGGAATAAGAGGGATAGGATAATCTTTTTGGCTATTCTCTCCTGGATAGGAGTAGAATAATTTTAGGTGAATATGGAGATGGAATTGAGTGGATGTATGTGGATGCGTACTTCCGGAGTAGAAGCAGCATGTGTGAGTGAACGTGCAAGTGAATCTTGATTTTAACCGCATGACAAACTCCTAAGGGTCTACACAGCTTGACCACACTCAATGCTCATAAGAAGTAAAAAGTAAATGTGTGGCTCAAAGTCTAGCAAGCATGTATATATGGCTATGGTAGGAATTTAAACTCTCATCATACAGGAACTCATCATGTGTTATTTTAAAGATTTTCAAAGATAAAATTCTCTAGAATTCTAGCATCTCTAGGAACAGATAAACAGCAGCTCAACCTTCCCATATCATATCCGTTAACGACTTAGACTTTACATCAAGTACTCTTCCCACAAGTTCAAGTTTAGAGCAGGTTTAAATTATAACACTTATGCCTAAACTTGAGAGAGATTTCAATTTTAAGAACTAGTGATGGTAGAACAACTATTCATCATTTCCATGTGAGAGCTTATCATAAGGGTTCATAGCAAACTTTATTTATTTACTTATTTCGCAAACTAAGCAAAGATATATTTAAAAGTACAAAATCTTTATTTGTGGTTTTTATGATTATGCATTTTTTATTAATTAAGTAAAGTATAAACACGAGTAGAAACACTTAGCTGGATAAATGGGGGTGCTCTCCCCCAAGCTGGATTTTGACGTAATTTCTTCTAATGTAGCTAGCAGGGGGTGGAGGTGTATTTGAAAATCGGCAGCACCCTGACAGCAATTAGGATGTCCTCCGTCTGCTAGTCTTCTTTGATCCTTGAATTCTGTGGAGCTCAAATAGACAACAAAGCTTTGTGGAACTCGTTAAGTGTTAGCATAAAATCTCTTTGCCATTATCATATTGAGCTTCCTCCTAATAAATTTTATTTAGCAGGAGCATGCACTTATTATTTATATTTTTATTGCAAGATGAAAACATATTTATTTTATGCCACCACAGTCAATATACCTATGGGTTTTTAAACCACAAGTCTACTCACATGGGGCTTACTATTCTTAACATTTTTATTTTCTTTTCAAGATAGCATGAACCTGATTAACTAAGCAAACTATTGAAAGGAAAAGGATAACTACCAAGTTTACCTCTTGGCGAGGCCTTCGGTGTTTTTAAGTCCTCCGAACGGGACTCTCCATTTTCTCAGTCGTCCTGGGATTCGCTGGATGGCGTAGTCGGTGGTTCCGGCGGCTATAACTATCTTCTCTTTCCACATCTGACTCGGTGCTATGGTCTCCTCAGGACGGTTCTGTTCAAGCTGTATGTCTTGAGACCTTACCACTTCTCCTTCGTAGTCTACCCATCCGTCCTTGATGATTTGCCTCCTCTAGTTTCGGTTGCGTCGCCTTCTTCAGAGGGAAGTGCATGTGGACTTCTCCGGTTCCAATATAGATGATAGCTTTGATAGTGTTGAGGAACGGTCTTCCAAGGATGGTGGGTGGTTCATACTCGTCTTCTCCCATGTTAATGACCTGAAAATCATCTAGAGCTGAGTATATATTGGTTGTAGGGGCATGGTTCCATGCAGTAGCTGATAAGTGACTGCGGCCACTATGTTGACGTCAGATCCGGTGTCGTAGAGTGTCTTCTAAAAAGAGTATACATTGATTGTGCACTCGATGCTTGGAACACCAGGGTCGTCCGTGTTCATCCTTTAGGTGCATCATTTGATTAGGTGTTGGCCTTGACGTCTGCACCTCTTGATACGGAGTCACCCATGTTCTTTGTTTGCTCAGCAGTTCGAAGTGCGGTGTTGGCAATATCCTGCTCAGGTGTTTGTGCTCGTAGTCCAGGTCCTTCACTTGGTGGAGTCTGGGAGTTGTGAAACTCCTCCATGTTTTGCTTGAAGTGTACCTGTACATAGAGACAAGGCAGAGATCAAGTGCATGGGCCCTGTTAGTGGAAAACACCAACAGAACCAAAAGTGTATTTGTTCTTCTCTAACCTTAAGCATAGTGAGCAAGACAAAGTTAATGGATCATGAGTGTAGCATTTGTCAGATCAGATGGCTCAACCTAATGGAAAGATAATCTATCTATATTTACGTTTTGTTTATATCTTCCTAAGATTGAATGTGCAACATATTAGCTTATATGATTAGGAGTGTGGGATCTTGAAGGTAGTACTAAGAACAAAGATTAAAGGACTAAACATGTTGGATTAATTGGGTTGGTTAATTTGGAGTTATAAATCATACATGTTTGTCTCTTTATTTTATGTGAATTCCAGAACTAAGGAGAAACTTATAAAAGCGATAGTCAAGTACCTTAAGATGTTACCTTAATTGAAGAGTGATGTTATAGTATCACCTTGTGGAGGCTTTCCTTTCTTAGCGGTTGTGCATCGTGTTTGTGGCACCCTCCATAGATCATCTCTTTATGATGAATGAGCTATATCCTTCTTGTGCAAATTGTTAAACTTCATGTGTCTCCTTTATCTCCAATGAGTTTGTATCTCAGGACTTCCCAAGTTGATATTGAAAGTTTTCCTACAGGGGTTAGTCTAACAAAATATCCCATATCTACTATAACATACTATCGGCTCAAAAATTAACCTAGACACCATGTCTAATTTGATTTAGGAGGGCATTTTAACCTAAGCACCATGATTAATTTAAAAATACTTTGGAAGTAAGATCATCATTCCTAAACTAAGCACCATGCTTAATTAATAGATAAATGAAACTACTCCAAATGTAGACATATACTAAAGCAAATAAAGGTAGCATGAGAGCATTTATAGAGATCTACTCAAGTGGAGATGAAGTAGTGTGATTAGTATTTAACAAATTGAGCATGTCTCAAAGGTAGGGACAACCAACATAGCAACATGGCAAAGGATGTTTTTATATAAAGTACTCCCCCAAGCTTGAATTTTGTAAAATTCAAGTTTGGATGAATTTAATTCAATGTTGTATGATGGTTGGTTGGACATACCTTGTGCTTGTCATTCATCCGATCTTCTTGCTCCAATCCTGGAAATGTTAGTGACAAGAATACTCGAAGGAATATTTCTACAATTATCTTTATATGCTCCATACACAAGGCAATGTTGCAAATAATTAGAAGTTCATTTTACGATCTGATAAGTGCTTGTTTTAGGACACTAAGCTTGTCCTTGGGAAACCATCAATTTATGTCGGCGAAGTGGTTTCCCCTTCAATGCTGACCTACATCAAGATCAACTCAACAAGATCTGCAATATTTATTATAGACATATGCATCGACAACCATCCTTTTAAAGTTTTTATAAATAGAAAGGAAGAGGGGGTTGGAGATCTCAAATGTGGTAAGGTTGGAGAGACCAATTGATTGGGGAGATGTTTTATATGAGCAAGGACTTGGTGAGGTATTTGTGAAATAACTTCCATGCTCATTCTCAAACTCCAAGGATGATTCTTCATGAATGCTTAAAATTCCTCTAGGATTGTCTCTCAAGTTTGTTTTATCCATCCATTCAATGGTGATAGCACATGGATTATTAATGCCCTCTAGCCATTGATGTTGCTCTTCTCGATCCTTCTTGTGGTCTTGGTGACTCTTATGCATGGGATGTCTAGAGAGATTCATAGGATCATCGGGAGGTTCAAGAGAAAGAGCATAGTAGAAATTATTAAGCTTAAGGATGGGTTGGATAGCCGAATCATGGGATTGAAATGTTTGGAAATTGGCTACTGAAACTTCCTTTCCTCGTCTGGGAGATGATTCCTTCTCTATCTCTAGGAATTTTTTATGAAGACTAGTGCAAGAAAGATGTCCAGAAATGAAGACATACCTTCCTTTACTAATAGATAAAGAAAGAAAGACACTACTAAAGGTTATATGATTAAGACCAATGTGAAAATATCGAGAAAAAACATGGTCTTGTAGGGCTGGGTTTAAACCAAAATTTATAGAAAGATTAAAAGATTCCCTAGGTGTAGCTAAAAGTTCATTATCTTTTTTATTAAAAGATAGGACCTCAGCTATAGAAAAGGGTTGGTTTTGACCTATTGCAATCAACTCTGGACACAGATCATAATTAGGGGCAAAGAAAGGACTTGTTGACTCCCATGGTCTATGGCTGGTCTCTGAAGGTGCAAAAAATTCAATGATAGGTGTGGAATTTGAGTTATCCATAAAGATGGAAAAAATAAAAAGATAAAAGAATAAAAGTATAATACAAGATAATAGCAAGACTCAAAGTTATCTCAGCAAACCGTCTTTCTCCCGGCAACAGCGCCAGAAATGCTTGTTGATATTTGGTAACGCCATCAGGAAATGATCCGCAAGCGCACGGATATCGGTGAGCATTTCACTCGGGAGGTTATCAAGAGTATCGTATTTATATTTTTACCACTGGGAGAAAATATGCATCTGACTAACCAAATCTATTGCTACTACCCTTTAGGCTACAAAGAATGTTTCTCGATGTGAGCGATGTATAGAGAAGACTGCAACCGTAGTCTCGTTCTAACCTTGGTAAGGATGATCTACTATTCTATTGGGGAAGCTTACGGAATCTAGACACCACAAAGGATGTTCGACCCACACCTATAAACCTACCCGTCCTGCTAACGAGATGTGGGATGCAAAGGTAACTCGGAAATGTCACGTTCCTTGCTACTACCACGGTCCAGCTAGTCAGGGGATATCTATGAGTACCCTAGCCCAAACACCACGTTTACTCTAGCAATGATTACTCTAATCTCAACCAGAAGAGATTAAAGTAAACTCATAAACCAAAGAACAATAAACAAGAACTTACTAGAATTTAGAAGTCGAATTACTGAACAATCCTAGGAGCAAGCTTCAGGTTAGGAGAACTTGATCCCGCAGGTACAACCTCGGAGTAGACACCGACAGGCCGGGCTTCGTCCGATCTACACCTCCACTCTATCTCTCTCAATCTAGTAGATCTAGTATACTCTCACATTGGATGCTAAGCCCTAAGTCTATTTAGAGGAGAGGTTATCCTTCGAGGGCTCCTCTCAACTCTATGATGAACTTGTCCTCCTCCAGGGGCCACGAGGTCTGCTTATATAGTCCTTCCAAGTGAATATGGGCCGTCGGATCAAACCGACATTGATTGAACAGTTATCCTTGATCATTTAGGTCGGTGGAGCGTAATCCCCGAAGAGAGTCCTGATTGGACTCAGGGACAGGGCGGGCGCCCTAGGGGTGAGGGCGGGCGCCCTGCCCCCGGGCCCGTTCGCCTTCCCGTTCGTTCCCATGGCTTCTGGAGTCTTCTAGATGACAGAAAATTGCACGGCACGTTAATATCTCTATGTAAACCCAACGTGTGGGCCTTTCTTCCATATTTCCTGATAACCCCCTGCAGAAATAGACAAACACTAAAACTCATGGAATTCTGTCAGTTAAAACCCTAAGTGTGGGTGTTGGTTGCATTTGGATCCTTTTCTTTATTTATTTGATGATTATATTTGGTACTTAAGGACCGTCAACAACAACCTAGTATTCAAGTGGAGTTAGCAAGTGTCAACAAGCTTTTTGGCGCCGTTGCCGAGGAGACGGTTGCTGAGTTGACTACAAACTAGCTTAATCATTTTCTAAAAAAAATAATAAAAAAAATATACTTTTCCTTTTATCCTTTGCCTTATCTCTGCTATTCTTTCTTCTTGTCTAATCCTTGATTTCTGGTCTATCATGAATGCAAACATGTCTGTCTATCAGTTTCATAGAACTACGGGCACACATCTCGAACCACCAAAATCTTCGAATCCTATCATAGCGTCTAGTTTTCAGATAGACCCCAAATACATAGAATTTGTTCAAAAACAACCTTTCCCAGGAGAAGGTGAAGAAAATCCATACACACACCAAAGAGAGATTTATCGAGTCTGTGACCTCCTTCGCATAGAAGGCATGTCCGATGAGACCCTTAAATGGAAGCTCTTTCTGTTCTCTTTAATAGGAAAAGCTGGTATAAACTCAAAGTAGGGAGTGTTCATGGAGATTGGAAGGAGTTATATAATAGTTTTCTTTTTAAATATTTTCCAATCTCCAAAGTGGCGGAACTCCGGCGTGAGATTGTTTCTTTTAGACAACTGGAAGAATAATCTATTGGCAAATCATGGGACCGTTTCATTAACCTTACTCTCACTGGCCCAAAGCTTTCTATTCCAGAAGAAGTTCTTCTAATTCACTTTTTTGAGGGCCTTAGTAGGGAAAATAAGCAAACCTTGAATACAGCCTCTAGAGGATCCTTCTTTCACCTACCTGCTAGTGAAGCTAGGGATTTAATTGATTCATTGACTGGAAAGTTTCCTAGCATTTATATCCCTAAGAAAGAGAAAGAACGAGTTCTTAGACTAGAAGAAGAAGTTTCGATAGCCAGATTACAACCACTTCAATCCCAAACTTTAGCTATCGATCCTAAACCATCAATACCCCAAAATTCTCCAAGAGAGGAAGGAATTCCGACCTTAAATCTTTCAGATGCTGATGGTTTAGACTTCTGGTTCCATAAGAGACCTTCAAGCAAGGATAATTCAAATCCTTGCAATAATGGTTCTCTTAGAGAATGTCCTGGTTCCTGTTATGAAGAAGTCAAGGATGACATATCAAGTGAAGGAGAGCTAAACCATATAGAAGATTCTATCTGCTCCCCTTCCATGTTCACAAATTCTAAATCCATCCTTGACCTTAGATACCCCTCTTATCCCTCTCCTTTTAAGTCTCATAATGATCCTAGCAATCCATCAAGATGATCAAACCATAGGAGCCATAAAGATAATGAGGATGACATGTCAAGTAATGTCATAGAAGGAGAGCTAAGCCATATAGAAAATTCTAACACCTCCCCTTTCCTGATCACAAGTTCTAAATGGCTAGAATGTGTAGAATGGATGGATAAGGAAGAAGCCTTAATGGATTCTGACTTTGGCTCAATTTCAAATGGTGAGTTGTTGACTCCCTTTGAAGACGAGATTCATCCAACTACAGAAGAGGACATAGGTGAGACCAATCCAGGAGAAACTCCGAACATTCAGATTGGAGACAAAGATAACATTAATGAGCATGGAATTTATTTCATAGCCACTTCGTTTACTCCATGCTCATATGCAACATCTTCCCAACCATTGGTCTCTCCAACATCACCACATTTGAGATCTCCAACCCCCTCTTCCCTTCTATTTATAAAAACTTTAAAAGGGCGGTTGTCGATGCATATGTCCATAATAAATATTACAGATATCGTTGAGTTGATCTTAATATAGGTCAGCATTGGAAGGGAAACCACTTCGCTGACATAAATTGATGGTTTGCCAAGGACAAGCTTAGTGTCCTAAAATAAGCACTGATCAGATCGTAACATGAGCTTTTAATTATTTACAACATTACCTTGTGTATTGAGCATATAAGCATAATTGTAAAAATATTCCATTGGGTATTCTTGTCACTAACCTTTCTAGGATTGGAGCAAGAAGATTGGATGAATGACAAGCACAAGGTATGTCCAACCAATCATCATACGACATTGAATATTTTATGCTAACACTTAACCAGTTCCACAAAGCTTTGTTGTATATTTGAGCTCCACATAATTCAAGGATCAAAGAAGACTAGCAGACGGAGGACATTCTAATTGCTGTCAGGGTGCTGCCGACATTCAAATACACCTCCGCCACCTGCTAGCTACATCAGAAGAAATTACGTCAAAATCCACCTTGGGGGAGAGCACCCCCATTTATCCAGCTAAGTGTTTCTACTCATGTTTATACTTTACTCAAATAATAAAAAGATACATAATTATAAAAACCTAAATAAAGATTTTGTGCTTATATAAATATCTTTGCTTAGTTTGCTAAATACATAAATAAATAAAAAAAATTTGTTATGAACCCTTATGATAAGCTCTCACATGGAAATGATGAATAGTTGGTCTACCTAGTTCTCAAAATTGAAATCTCTCTCAAGTTTAGGTATGACTGTTATGAATTAATATTTTCTCTAAACCTAAACTTGTGGGAAGAGTACTTGATCTAAAGTCCAAGTCGTTAACAGATACGATATGGGAAGGTTGAGCTGCTGTTTATCTGTTCCTTGAGATGCAAGAATTCTGGAGAATTTTATCTTTCAAAATCTTTAAAATGTTGCATGATGAGTTCCTGTATGATGAGAGTTTAAAATCCTACCATAGCCATATATACATGCTTATTAGACTATGAACCATACATTTACTTTTTACTGCTTATGAGCATTGAGTGTGGTCAAGTTGTGTAGACCTTTAGGAGCTTGTCATGCGGTTAAAATCAAGATTCACTTGCACGTCCACTCGTACATGCTGCTTCTACTCCGGAAGTACGTATCCTCATACATCCACTCATTTCCATCTCTAGATTCACCCAAAAGTATTCTACTCCTATCCAGAAGAGAATAGCCAAAAACATTCTCCTATTTCTGTTTTTCCCTGTGAAATAAATGCTCGAGTTATCTTGGTTACTACCACTTGCTATATTATTTTAGGAGATGAGTGCTCTAAAAAAAAGAAAAAAAGTGAATACGAGGAAATAAAAAGGGGCTAGTGCCCGGAACCTTGAAGAAAAGAAAAAGTGAGACGAGAGGTAAAAATGGACAAGTGTCCGACAGTAGAATTAGGGGTACAAGATACCCACCTGAGAGAAAAAGAAAAAGAAATTATAGAGCATCTCATTCTCCTCAAAAAGCTTCAAAGTGCAAGAAAGGTATGTATCCCCTCAAAAGAGAAAAAGTAGAATTCAACTTTCACCATTGTTTTCACCATCATCACCATACACCGTTCATTCGCCACACATGCACATCTTGATTTGACTTATTGACTTGTTTCTCTAGATCCATGGTTTGACTATGCAATAAATGTCTTGTAAGTATGTATTAGCTATCTCCCACCTATGAGCTCCAGATATCAAAACTTTATTAGAGTAGGGTGAGAGAGAAAGCATTGTCACTATGCCTCATACCAAAAATACCAATTACTTCGGGAGAAGGCATATACCATTACTGCCTTGGTAAGGATCTAGAAATACCACAAAAGAGAGAATTGAGAGAGTCATAAAGGGAATCTCTGAGTTTTATTTTGAAAATCTACAAAAACTCCAGAGCTATAGTTGATCAAAGAACAAGAGACATGGCGCTTGACTTGACCATTCTATCTTTTAACTGCTCAAGACACAAGTGACGGTTGCAAGCCCCATGGTGGAAGGAAAAATGAGTAAGTTTAAATCTTAACAGTTTACCCTAACCCAGAGATGAGATATTGTTTGAACGCATGTGTACCTTTAAGGCATAAAACCACTACAGAAACTCTTGAGTCCATCCTTGCTCAGGGACGAGCAAGAGGTAAGCATGGGAGAGTTGTTGACGGTCCTTAAGTACCAAATATAATCATCAAATAAATAAAGAAAAGGATCCAAATGCAACCAACACCTAGACTTAGGGTTTTATCTGACAGAATTCCACGAGTTTTGGTGTTTGTCTATTTCTGCAGGGGTTATCAGGAAATATGGAGGAAAGGCCCACATGTCGGGTTTACATAGAGATATTAATGTGCCGCGTAATTTTCTATCATCTAGAAGACTCCAGAAGCCACGGGAACGAACGGGAAGCCGAGCGGGCACGGGGACAGGGCGCCCGCCCTGGTGTTTCGGCTAATCACGTTCTACTTCGTGGATCATGCTCTACCGACCTAAAGGATCAAGGAAAACCGTGCGATAAATGTCGGTTTGATCCGATGGCCCAGATTCACTTGAGGGGACTATATAAGCAGGCCCCTTGGCCCTTGGAGGAGGCACCCCCTTCATCCTTATTCATTATTCATAGACAAAGCAAAATCTAGGGTTTGGAGATGAGAGCTTGTTGACGGTCCTTAATGCTCACATTTAACCATCAACTAATCATGGAAAAGGATCCAAATGCAACCAACACCTAGACTTAGGGTTTTATCTGACAGAATTCCACCAGTTTTGGTGTTTGTCTATTTCTGCAGGGGGTTATCAGGAATTATGGAAGAAAGGCCCACACGTCGGGTTTACATAGAGATATTAACGTGCCGCGCAATTTTCTACCATCTAGAAGACTCCAGAAGCCACGGGAACGAACAGGAGGCCGATCGGGCTCGGAGGCAGGGCGCCCGCCCAACTCTCCTGGGCGCCCGCCCAGCTACAGTGTCCAATTCGGACCCGTTTCGCGTATTATGCTCCACCGACCTAATACTTCAAGGAAAACCACACGATCAATGTCGGTTTGATCCGACGGCCCAGATTCACTTGAAGGGACTATAAAACCAGACCCCCCTGGCCCCTGGAGATCATACCTCTTCTACAGAATCAAAGTTAGGGTTTCAATTCTTCATCCAAGTAGAGAGGATCCCTCTAGTTCTTCTAGTTCTACCTCTAGTTCATCTAGATCTAGTTCTAGTTCTAGTTCCTCTAGTTCTAGTTCTAGTTAGTTCTAGTTGTAATCTAGAAAATAGGGAGAGAGAAGTGGAGAGTGGAGGAGGAGGAGCCGGATCTGTCGGATCTTCCTCAACATTGTACTTTTGCACCAACTGGTTCGTTCTTCATCGTTCTCCAGGTTCTTCAATTCATAATCCTAAGTTCTTTAATTACTTTTATTTACATTCAAGTTATTTATTGGATTCCCGCTTGCATCAAGTGCTCTAATCTTTGCAACATTAGAGTAGTAATTAATAGATTAGACGTGGTGTTTAGTCTTGCAATTACCTGGAATTGCACCCAATCCTGCGGATTGTTGTGGTAGCCTTAGGGTAGTGATAGCCCTAACGGTCGACGTATTCCACCTCGTTCGGATCGATGTTTGTAGGACCGTAGTCAGAACTTCCTAGCCCCCTTCTCATCTCTTTCTGTGGTTAGTGCTCTGATGTCCCGAAATAAATAATCTTGAAGTAATTCTTGATTCTTAGATCAACTAGAGAACTCTCAGGAAACTTCCTCTCTTCCCATCAAAAACAATTATATAGTTATCCTTGGGTGATCTTGATTCTTAATTAGTACACTCACGTTCCCTGTGGAAAATCGATACTCTGGAATACTCCCGGGTGAAGGCTACATCGGTATCCGTGCGCTTGCAGATTTTTCTGTTTGCGTTTAAAATACCCAACAAGCTTTCTGGCGCCGTTGCCGGGGAACGGTAGCTGTGCTAGTTTCGAACCAAGTCATCCGTGTATCCTTTTTCTTTTCCCTTTTACCACACTCACCTTACCATTTTCACCACACCACATGGATTTCACTCCTATGTATAAATTCTTTGCACCAAAGGGCGAGTTATTAGAGCCACCACCATCATCACATCCAATTCTTACAGATGGCTATGACCTCGGCCCTCATCTAATAGCCATGATTCAGGAGCAACCCTTCTCTGGGCAAGTAGATGAAGATCCATACACCCACCTTGGAGAATTCGAGCAGTTGTGCTCTTGCCGATCTATTTCCGGCATGACACAAGAAACCCTTAAATGGAAATTATTTCCGTTCTCCCTTTTGGGAAGAGCAAAAAAGTGGTATGCTCATTCTGTAGGAGGCGTTAATGGAAATTGGGATGAACTTCGGGACAACTTTTGTCTCGCTTTCTTCCCACTTTTTCGAATTGCTGACCTTAGAATAGAAATTCTTACATTCAAACAAAGAGAGAAGGAAACTTTAGGAGCAGCTTGGGCTAGGTTCACAAGCCTTACCAATTCCGGTCCAAACCTTTCCCTGCCTGACCATGTACTGTACTACCACTTTTATCGTGGTCTAAGCAAGGAAGCTGCTCTTCACCTCGACATTGCTTCAGGAGGCTCATTCACACACAAACTCACAGATGAGGGGAGAGCTATCCTAGAGAGAATCCTTGAAAATACCCCTTACATAGGCATTTATGATGAGTTTCCTGAAGAAGATGAAGAAGTCGAGCCTGATCCTAAACCAAAAGATGAGGAACTTGCAACTGAGTTAGAAATTCCACCTGACCCACCTATTAATTTGGTTGTAGAGAAACCTCCTGATAAGGGAATGCAAAACCAACTAAAGGAGGATGAACCACCACCTTAGAGCATCCCTTTGAATTTGAGGAAGATCTTTTTGAAGATTATGGAAACACCTCGAATTTTCCTATCCAAACACGACCTCTAGTAAGGACCACTCAATCTGTTCTAAGAGTAGAATCTGTTGACATAGAACACATCAAAAGCCTTTCGGCTATTCTGAGTTATGAATGGCTAACAGAAGCAGAGCTGTCTCCTGAGGTAGCTCGAATCATCACTCCTTCAACCATTCTTCTGTGCCAAATTAGAAGGTCCCCTAGGAAGGTCCACTACAGTCCATATGTTGGGATAAATGTTATTTCCAAGGAGTTAGCTGACACTCTTTATCCCAACGAGTCCATAACCCCTTCTGAAAAACTTTTACAAAGTCCATCTAGATTAATTCTAGAGAGCCATGGGGTATTAAGGGCAGTTCCTGTTAGAATCAAGGACTCTAGAATATGTCTAGATTTTCACATTTTTGACATACCGGAGATTCCTCTCTTGATTGGCAGACCAATCATGAAACTTCTACAGGAACAACCACAACGAGGTCATTTAGACTTCAAGGTTGGGAATTCCACTATTGTTGTTTCTCTTGCTAGATCAATTAACACGATAGTGGAACCCAAACTTGACCCAGATCCTATTGAGGAGGTCTTAATGGTGACTCAAGAGGAGATGACCCAACCATTCTTTAATCATGAACACTTTGTTCAAGAAGAAGAAGAGTTGGTAGAACCCGTTGAGCTAGACAAAAATGAACAACCTTCACCTCCTTCGATAGAGTTAAAACCTCTTCCTTCTGGCCTTAGATATGTCTTTTTGCACAACAACCCAAAAACTCCAGTAATTATCAGTGACAAGATTTCCGATTATGAAACACAACAACTTGACACTGTTCTTGAAAGGCATAGATCAGCATTTGGCTACTCTCTCGAAGATCTCACGGGCATTAGTCCCATTCTCTATACTCATCGTATCCCTATTGATCCCAATTCTACACCTTCAAGGGAACCACAACGGAGACTTAACAATGCTATGCGAGAAGTTGTTAAGAAAGAGGTCCTCAAACTCTATCGTGCTGGGATTATTTATCCTGTGCCACATAGTGAGTGGGTTAGCTCTATCCAAGTAGTGCCAAAGAAAGGAGGAATGACGGTTGTTAGGAATGAGAAAAATGAACTCATCCCTCAACGAATTGTCACTGGGTGGCGTATGTGTATTGACTATCGAAAACTCAATAAGGATACAAAGAAAGATCATTTTCCGTTACCCTTCATTGATGAAATGTTGGAATGGCTTGCAAACCACTCTTTCTTTTGCTTCCTTGATGGTTATTCTGGATATCACCAAATCCCAATCCACCCAGATGACCAAGAAAAGACTACTTTTACATGCCCATATGGAACTTATGCATACCGACGAATGTCGTTCGGATTGTGCAATGCTCCAGCTTCTTTCCAACGGTGCATGATGTCTATTTTCTCGGACATGATTGAGAAGATCATGGAGGTTTTCATGGATGATTTTACCGTATATGGCAAAACCTTTGATCATTGTTTAGAGAATTTAGATAGAGTCTTGCAGCGATGTGAAGAAAAGCACTTAATCCTGAACTGGGAGAAATGCCATTTTATGGTTCAGGAAGGAATAGTGCTAGGACATAAAGTGTCTGAACATGGTATAGAGGTGGACAAAGCAAAGATTGAAGTAATTGAAAAACTTCCACCTCCCACGAATGTGAAAGGAATCCGTAGCTTTTTGAGACATGCAGGGTTCTATAGACGCTTTATCAAGAATTTCTCTCAAATTGCTAGACCCCTAACTAGTCTCCTAGCTAAGGACGCACCTTTCATCTTTAGTGATGAGTGTTATGAATCTTTTCAAACTCTTAAGAAAGCACTCATCTCAGCCCCGATTATCCAACCACCTGATTGGAATCTTACTTTTGAGATCATGTGTGATGCTAGCAATTTTGCGGTTGGTGCCGTTTTAGGACAAACCAAGGATAAAATGCATTATGCCATATCCTACGCTAGCAAAACCTTATCTCGACCACAGCTCAATTACACTACAACTGAAAAAGAGCTTTTAGCTGTTGTCTTTGCTATAGACAAGTTTAGATCTTACTTAGTGGGGGCGAAGATAATCATCTATTCAGACCATGCTGCTCTCAAGTACCTCCTCACTAAGAAAGATGCTAAGCCTCGTCTAATTCGATGGATTCTTCTACTCCAAGACTTTGACATAGAAATCTGAGATAGGAAGGGAGTTGAGAATTCTGTAGCCGACCACTTGTCTAGGCTTCAATATAAGGAAACACATGATGAGCTTCCCATAAATGACTACCTAAGGGATGACACCCTGCTTAAGATAACACATGCAGATCCATGGTACGCAGACATCGTAAACTTTATAGTAAAAGGCTATGTCCCAGCTGGTGCAAACAAAAGGAAGTTACTTTACGATAGTCGTTTCCACCTTTGGGATAAGCCATATCTTTTCCGAGTCTGCGCTGATGGACTCTTAAGAAGGTGTGTTCCTATGGCTGAGGCTACTCAAATTATGGAAAGATGCCATGCCTCGCCATATGGAGGACACTATGGAGCATTTCGGACACATGCTAAAATTTGGCAAAGTGGTTTTTTCTGGCCAACGATGTATGAAGATACAAAGGACTTTGTCAGGAGATGCCACCGGTGTCAAAAACATGGGAATATTAACTCACGAAATGAAATGCCTCTCACAAATAATCTTCAAGTAGAACTTTTCGATGTATGGGGCATTGATTTCATGGGGCCATTCCCTATGTCCGGGAATTGCGAGTATATCTTAGTAGCTGTGGACTACGTGTCCAAATGGGTAGAAGCCCTACCTTGTCGATCAGCTGATTCAAAACATGCCAAGAGAATGTTCCATGAAGTAATCTTTCCTCGCTTTGGTATACCTCGGATAGTTATAAGCGATGGAGGTTCCCACTTCATCGACAAAATCTTCCGGAATTTCCTAGCCGATCATGGAGATCGACACAACATCGCAACACCATACCATCCTCAGACTAGCGGTCAAGCCGAAACATCTAACAAACAAATCAAAAATATTTTACAAAAGACCGTAGATGAGATGGGTAAGGGGTGGAAGGACAAACTTCCTGATGCACTTTGGGCATATAGAAATGCATTCAAAACACCCATAGGCATGTCACCTTATCAACTTGTATATGGAAAAACTTGTCATTTGCCTATGGAAGTAGAGTTTAAGGCTCATTGGGCACTCAAGAAATGGAACATGGATCTCCACCTTGCTAGCGAGAATCGTCTGATGCAATTATCTGAGCTAGAAGAATGGAGAGAGAAAGCCTACCACAATTCAAGGATCTATAAAGAGAGAACAAAACGATGGCATGATAAGAGAATCAAGCACAAGGAGTTTAAGCCTGAAGATAAGGTTCTACTATTCAATTCAAGAGTTAAGCTCTTTGAGCATGGTAAGCTACGAAGTAAGTGGGATGGACCATACAAGGTTATTGACACTTCAACTCATGGAGCCATTACCATCCAAGATGACATAGGTAACACTTTTAAGGTAAATGGTCAACGCTTGAAAATCTATCTTGAGCCACAAAACAACCTGGTAGAGGAACTTGATGTGATTGAGTTCATAGAATTCTCACATTAAGCTCTCATAAGCTCTAGACAATTACCTAACCCTTAACATGTTGCACAAGTTTTGTTGTCTATTTGGGTTATGTAGGATTTTGAGGCTTAAGAAGAGTGAGACCAAACATGCAGGCTACAAGAGTGAACGACTATGTCAACATCTAGCTTGGGGGAGGCACCCCCACGTGTATCTAGATAAGTATTACTTTTCTTTCTTGGTTTTATTTACTAGTATTCAGAAATAAAAAATGCATAACCATGAAACCAAACAAAGTTTTTCTTTTGAGTAATATACAATAGTTTTGTGTAATACTAAGTTTTAAATAAAATAAAAAGAAAGTTTGATTCAAGTCTAGGTAATTGACAAACATGATATGAGAAGGTCTGAGCTACTATTTAACTTGTTCCAAGTTTTGCTAGAGTTCTGGAGATTTTATCTTTTGAAAATCTAAAAATTCATAAAAAAATATATGAGATCATAATACCTAGAGTCTTATAAGATATAAATATTAAAACTGTGGGCACTTGCTTTGTTCAAGCCATTGTTAATTCTTGTAGTTTTGGTTGAGAGAATTATCATGCTCCCAAGATCAAGATCTTTTTGTTTTAAAATATAAAAGGTTCACTCTTCCGAAGTATTATTGCGTTAGAGGCATGGGACTATGCAAAAATTTGATTCGAAAAAAAAGAGTGAGACGAGAGGTAAAAATGGACAAGTGTCCGAAGTAGAATTAGGGGTACAAAGATACCCACCTGAGTGAAAAAAATGGACATGTGTCCGACAGTAGAATTAGGGGTACTTGCTGCCCACTTGAAAAAAAAAGAGGACTGAAAAAAAAGAGAAAAAGAAAAAAAAAGGAGAAAAAAATGATAGCCCATGGTCCCTCTAATAAGCAATATGCCAGTAAGAGATGACAAACTTTTCAAAAAGGTCAAAGGTCTTGATCTAAGAGTATGACATTCCTCTCCCTTGCTCCGAGCATTGACATAGCAAAATGCAAAGTAAGTATGCTAAAACTTTTAAAGCTCTACTTATATATCTTTCGAGAAGAAGGCAATGCCTCAGTTTCATTTTGCAGACTTATAAAAAACTCCAGAACAAAGGTAAGACAGAAGAACTTGAGACATAGTGCTTGACTTGATCATTCGGTTTTTCAATCACTTAAGACCTTATTGATAACTTAAAAACCCTGTAGTAAGAGGCATAAAAGTAACCCCTGTTTTCTTGTTGATTTTAGCTTTGCTCAGGGACGAGCAAAGGTTAAGCTTGGGGGAGCTTGTTGACGGTCCTTAATGCTCACATTTAACCATCAACTAATCATGGAAAAGGATCCAAATGCAACCAACACCTAGACTTAGGGTTTTATCTGACAGAATTCCACGAGTTTTGGTGTTTGTCTATTTCTGCAGGGGGTTATCAGGAATTATGGAAGAAAGGCCCACACGTCGGGTTTACATAGAGATATTAACGTGCCGCACAATTTTCTACCATCTAGAAGACTCCAGAAGCCACGGGAACGAACGGGAGGCCGATCGGGCTCGGAGGCAGGGCGCCCGCCCAACTCTCCTGGGCGCCCGCCCAGCTACAGTGTCCAATTCGGACCCGTTTCGCGTATTATGCTCCACCGACGTAATACTTCAAGGAAAACCACACGATCAATGTCGGTTTGGTCCGACGGCCCAGATTCACTTGAAGGGACTATAAAACCAGACCCCCTGGCCCCTGGAGATCACACCTCTTCTACAGAATCAAAGTTAGGGTTTCAATTCTTCATCCAAGTAGAGAGGATCCCTCTAGTTCTTCTAGTTCTACCTCTAGTTCATCTAGATCTAGTTCTAGTTCTAGTTCCTCTAGTTCTAGTTCTAGTTAGTTCTAGTTGTAATCTAGAAAATAGGGAGAGAGAAGAGGAGAGTGGAGGAGGAGGAGCCGGATCTGTCGGATCTTCCTCAACATTGTACTTTTGCACCAACTGGTTCGTTCTTCATCGTTCTCCAGGTTCTTCAATTCATAATCCTGAGTTCTTTAATTACTTTTATTTACATTCAAGTTATTTATTGGATTCCCGCTTTCATCAAGTGCTCTAATCTTTGCAACATTAGAGTAGTAATTAATAGATTAGACGTGGTGTTTAGTCTTGCAATTACCTGGAATTGCACCCAATCCTGCGGATTGTTGTGGTAGCCTTAGGGTAGTGACAGCCCTAACGGTCGACGTATTCCACCTCATTCGGATCGGTGTTTGTAGGACCGTAGTCAGACCTTCCTAGCCCCCTTCTCATCTCTTTCTGTGGTTAGTGCTCTGATGTCCCGAAATAAATAATCTTGAAGTAATTCTTGATTCTTAGATCAACTAGAGAACTCTTAGGAAACTTCCTCTCTTCCCATCAAAAACAATTATATAGTTATCCTTGGGCGATCTTGATTCTTAATTAGTACACTCACGTTCCCTGTGGAAAATCGATACTCTGGAATACTCCCGGGTGAAGGCTACATCAGTATCCGTGCGCTTGCGGATTTTTCTGTTTGCGTTTAAAATACCCAACAAAGCTCTCCTCTCATCTCTAAACTAGAGTAGATCTAGTAGTAGCGAGATGGAGAGCGAGAGAGGATTGGAGGAGAGACCAGCCTGTTGGTTGTTCCTCTGGTTGTACTTTGCCATGATCAAGCTCTAATCAAGCTTGCTCATGGGATGACTCTGATAATCTACTTCTATTTCATTATGCAATTACTATCCATGTATGTTCTGGTTCACAACTCTTTTGAGTACTTTAATCTATAGGACGCTATAGGTGAGAGTTGTAGTATAGGTGTAAGCGTGGTGCTTAGACCTAGATTACTTGTGGATATCCCCTGTCTAGCCGGATCGTGTGGTAGGCCGCGTAGGTGATAGTTACGTTGGTCCCCTGTAGTCCACCTCGTGTTTGCAGGACCGGTAGGGTTTATCAGCCTATGGATAAGCATCCTTTGTGGTGTATTCTTATCACGTGGTTCGTCCCAGACATAGACATACCCCTTTGAAGTAGAGAAACCATAGTTATCCTCTCTATTCTCCTACCATCGCCCATATACTAGATTGCTCTACTCTCTATTCCCATATTATCATCCATTGTTATCTTTCCTTTAATATTGTTCTTATTCAATTCTACCATCTTTCCTATTTACACCTATCTATCTATCTTGGTTAAGTTAGAGCATAGTTGGTTCTCCCGTTTCCCTGTGGATACGATAAAACCTTTATCTGCGTAAAAGCTACAACGGTATCCATGCGCTTGCGGATTTATCTGTGTATGTATAAATACCATAGTACACTCTACTGCTATGCTGGGGATGACAACCTAATATTCAAGTGGTGTTAGCAAGTGTCAACACACCCCCATCACCTTTGACCGCGACGACCACCCTATCTGGGTCGTCGCCCCCAGGATCTATCCGCTTGTCGTCGACCCCATTTTTATCAACACTAGACTCTCGAAGGTACTGATGGATGGCGGCAACAGCCTCAACATCATCTACCTCAAGACTCTCGACCTCCTAGGCATTGAGAGAGCACAGCTCCTGCCCAGCGCGGGCCGCTTCAATGGCGTCGTGCCTGTTGACAGGAAATAAGACCTAGTTCTATATACTCAAAAGCCCGTCAACAGTCCTCGATTGAAGGAAGATAAGCATCACATGAACATATTTATCACTAATAAAGTTTCAATTGTACTCTTAGCTTGCTTAGTGCAGAGAAGAAGGAAATGAACCCTGTGGGCCCCATAACCCCGGTCGGCCGACCATGGTTTGGGCCCACCAAGGGCTCCGCTCCATGGCATGAGCCATGGCATACTCCAAGGAGTAAATCCCAACCCTTGGTTCCAAGTGTGCTTGCCCTCAATGGTTCAAACACTTAGCACATGGATCCTTGGGCCCACATGAAAGCAAGCAAGTGTGCAACTTTGGACAACACTTCACATGACAAGTGGGGACACCACTAGGAGGCCAGCGGTGGGCCAGGGGCCCCAAAGGTAGGTTGGCCAACCGACCAATTGGGTGATGCCACCTAGCCCAACCTCCCACCGACCTAAGGACCTTCCAGAAGGTCAGTGGGACCCACTGTCAGCCACAGGGTAGGTCGACCGACCAACATGTGGGCCCCATCTTGAGTCAGTTCACTCCCACCGACGTCCCCATGATGAACATGTGACAGAAATTGTAACACCCTAGGTGTTTGCCACGAGTTAGACCTTAGGTTTTGAGCTCCAACATGTCATGATAAGTGGTGATGATCATGTTCATGTTAAAGTCAATCCATGAAAGTGAGCCTCAAGTTAAACTTGGAGAACGCACCCTTGCTTACATATAGGCCCTTTTCAAAGTGTATGCTTGGGTGACATTAATGGAACCTCTTTCATGTATCTTACATCCATCAATACCTATAGTGAGCACTCAAAAAGTTTTATAAAGTTTAGAATCAAAAGGTCACATGAAATGATAAGTTACGTGCTTGTTGGAATGACCTTATTAAGTGAATAGAACAATGGGTCATCAACCAATCCTTGAAACCTTGTCCAAATGACTCTAGATGAACTCTACAACAAAAGTCATGAAGGGTTCATGTTGAGCTTCTGTCCAGAAAATGCTTCAATTAGCCTAATACCTTAGTTTGAGCTTTATCAAGTTGCTGCTTTGACCAAAGTGAAAGTTTGACTTATATACTAGTTCTGAGGTTTGAGCTTTAAGGTTTGACCTTAAAGTTTGGTGCCTTACCTAGTCAAATTTAGCTTACAAGATTCAATACAGTGTTGTTTTGGAGACAAGATTGAATCTGCTGTAATTTGAATAAGTAAGATTTAAAGTTTGGTGCCTTACCTAGTCTACTTTTCTAAGCAATTCAAATATGAGCCACAAGATTGAATCTGCTGTAATTTCCAGCATTTCGAATTACTAAGTCTGGGATTGTAGTTCATCACATTGGCATCCCGCGTTCTTCCAATTCTACTAAACAACTTGCTTGGGTCCCAAAATAAAAGTTGGAGCATATTGTGGACAAGAGCATACCAAAAGATGACACCAGTTTGACTTTGTTTTGGTCATCAATTTTGAGTTTTGCTAATCATTATCAAGTCATTGACACTCATAGATTGGTGTCAAATTATCTACTAACCTACAACCCTATTGACCATGAGCCTTAAACGAAAAATGTAGAGCAGCACGAGAACAACAAACTTCGTGTTTGGCCCATGATCTAAATCGGCCTGGAAATGGCCCAAATCTGATTCCCACGTCGGCCATACGGTCACCCGCCACGTGCTCGGCAAAATGCGTCAAAGGCCAACGCATGTCCTGGACGTGTCCTCCATGCACGGACACCACACGCCCACCTCCCTGCTCCTATCGCCTGCTCCTCTCTGCACGCAAAGGCGAGCACCAGAGCGCCCTCCACACCCTCCTCCACTCCCTCATTAAATCTTCCTCGCTTGGAGCTTCCTCTTTTGTCTCTTGCAGCATGCACGGCGCGCACCGCCATGGCAAGCCTCTCCAACTCGAGCTTCTGCCACTGCTAGCCGCAGCCGGCCAAGGCTAGGGCCGGGCGCGACCACGGCTGGCTGAGGCTAGGCCGCCGACTGGCTCCCCACTGTCACCAGCCGCCCTCCAGCACAACACCGAAGCCGGCCATGTTCGTCTGTGTCCTGTGTTCCATAAGAAGGGAGAAGAGAAAGGACCTCGGGTTAGAATATGAAACAACACAGGGTTCTAGATGCGAAGCCAAGACTCATATGAATAGTGTTTGTGGGCTGTGGCGTGATTCATGGAAAATCCAGGGTCCCCGGTGCAAGATCTGTTTTCCTTTTCTTTTGTTTTTGCAGACATCATGGATGAACTTTGGAAATGCATAGTAATTCATAGAAAAGTCATAAAATAGCAACTGTGGACTTTTTGGAATCCTTGTGAAATTCTCTATGCAGGAGATCTATAATATGGCATTGTTTAGTTTGCAGTTTTAACAGTAAAAATAGATTTATGCATTTCAGTTTTAATTGCTTGTTATATTTGTCTTTTTCATAACCACGGTTTTATTGCTCAAATATATTGTGGCATGCTTTAAATATAATATTTGATGTCTGGTAAAAGTTTCATGAATTTAGGCATGACAAATTGGGAGTTATAAAAATAACAAATGCCCTGTGTTGCTTTGCTGCTATTCTGAGTAGATCTGCGTGTTTGTATTGTTTGTTTCAGTTAGGTTGTGAATCATGCCCGGATGAAAATATATGAGTTGTAGTACTTTTCATAAGCTTTCCATCAAGCTAAATAACATAATTTATGGTCAAGCATATGTTTAGTTATAGTAGTTTAAAGTAATGTTTCAGTTTCTGTCTAAACCCAAATAGGGATGCATTGTTTGTTATGTAAGACCTTGTTAGTTGCAGATTTAGCTCTAGATGTTTATAATAAAGTTGTTCAAAATTTAGTAAGCTTTCTATAAAGTACATAACCATAATTTATGGGCATATGAAACTCAAGTTATGGCTGTTTAATATGGCGTGATAGATTCTGTCCATGTTTTGAATAGAGATGTCTTTATGGGGCTTGATAAAAGGTTTATAATTATAAATAAAAATGTAAAAATGGAAAATGTTGTTCTAGTATAATTCTATGATATTGCTGTATCATGTTATTATATAATATTGTCATGTGTTTGAAAAAAATATAATTTGTGCATTTATCTTGCTATCACATGGTTAATTGCAATAGCAAATTGTTTTTTTCATAGATGTTGCTATGCTTATTCAAATGCAGTGAAATTGGTACAGTAGTCTATTGATGGTATTCAGATGCTACTGTAATTTTTGTAGAATTTACTGTGCATGTTTGGTATAGGTTATTTAATTCACCTTATTATCTAAACAAATTGTTTTTTTTACTCAAACAAGGGTAATACCTACACATGATATTGACTTCTCATCCAGAGGCATAAAAGATACTTCCAACTAAGGCACTAGAACGCATGGAACCTTCATTTAGCAACCTTCTTATTTAGGCTACCCCCTTAAGATGAGATTGATTGGGGAGACATTAGGGACTAGTCCTCATAACCTTTTTAAATGCTACACATCATATAGTCTTTAAAATTTGTTGTACCGAGTCTCTTGATCCAAGGTTGGCTTCATGACTAAGTTCCAATTGTTAGTACCTTTATCACAGTTTATCACAGTTAAGTTGCTTCACTCTCACTTTGTACATAAAGCTTTGTAGAATTTGGTGTCATCTGATCTTCATACGCAACTCTTAGTCTGTGAGTATCAGTAATGACATAAACCTCCAATTATATTCTCCAAGTGGGTTGATACCTTGGAACAAAACCAAATTCACCAAACATTTGTGATCCTAACATATGATCCAACATTAACCAATCATTCTCCTTGTAACTTCTTTAACTAGGCTACCGCCCTTATGAAAAGTCAACTAGGGCACAAGAAAGGTAGCTTGCATGTTTTTCAGACAAGTTAACTAACATTGAGAACTCCTGACATCCCAAAGAACTTAGGTGCAAGAGAACAAACAGGTATCCTGAAATCTTCTCGTGATATGAAAACACCAGCGTAGTAAAACAAGTATAACTCTTATTATGTTAATCCAATAGAGTTGTAGCTTATACCGTTAGAAAACTTATGAAATTCTCTACCACTTTCATGTAGAAGACCTCCTTAGGTTCTGTCTTTAAGCTTAGGTAAAACAACCAAACATAATCTCCTTCCTGATAATGTCTCAGCAAAGGTGCAGTAACTTCCAGAAGTTATATCTAGAGCTCCTTAACTCATCTGGAGATGATCCTTACATTTTTGAAAAGGTTGGGAAATTCTCTACAAGTTTCGTATACCACGTTTTCCCAGATTCTGTCTTTAACTTGGCTGAAAAATTAGAAATACCAGATCTGTCCAGATTTTGAAGCAGAACAGAAACATCCGAGTATAAATATCATAATCTCAAGTTCTACTTATCCAAATAAGTTCCAGCTTATACCGTTGGAAAGAATAGAAAATTGTCTACAAATTTTCTATAGAATACTTTTCCAAATTCTATAGTTATATATGTCTAAAACAGTAAGCAACCGAAACTGGTACAGATTCTTGACAGCGCAGCTGCATCAACTTGTAATTTTCATAACTCCAATTCCAAAATAGATATGGGGGTGATTCTTGCGGTCAGAGAAAGATCTTGAAGTCTCGTTGTTCCCAGAAAAAGTTGATATACTTTGCACGATCAAAACTTGAGGTACACCAGAATCATCGCAGACTGCTCCAGAAATCAGCAACGGATAGGAACAAGAGATAGCCAAACCCAACTACTTATTTCATTAATCCTTATGCCTTAGGTCTATAAACTAATGAAATTGTGGAGAAATCCCACAAGATCATTGCAATCATTACAAAGATCCAAATCAAGCATAAGCATAATAACAAACCAACTAAGCACACTTCACTCAATTTGCGATACTATCGTTCTCTTCATAGTAAGGGTAGATATCTTAAAACACCTAGTCCAACGATGCCAGAAGGTGGTAAGAAAAAATTTTAAAAGCATATCAAGCAAGGAGTGGGGATGAGACAAATAGCAAGGATAGGGATATAATATGGATGAAAATACCAAGGTTTATAGAGCAAGGATTTTATGACAATTCCAAAACCTTAAGACGACAAATTTCTAACTAGGCTTGCGTCCTACAGTCAGCATTGCTCTGATACCACTTTGTAATACCTGATTTTAAGGATAAAACCAGATATACACCATATGTGAGTCTTAGAAGTCAAATCTCACATATAGCTACAAATAAGGGGTAATATCAAAAGACAATGCATAAATATATAACGTACTTAGTATAAAAGATATAACCTTTGATATCAAACAGCGGACAGACAACTCCAAACTTCGGGTATTAACTTCACTCCACAGGATCCAACTGACTGGTTGATCACAAGCCTAAACTCCTCCTGAAGTTTGGGGGAAATAGCAAGAGTGAGTCCATGTCGAACTCCACAAGTATAGCAACTAGATTGTATAGCTCCCACAATCTCATGATCAATGTGACATAAATAATGTAGAGCATTAAACAATAAATAATGAGTATTTTAACACACAGGAATCATCACCCTTAATGTAGATGTCCCCAAGGCCGCTCCTGACCGTGAGCTCGGCTAGTATACTAGTTTTAACACTCTGCAGAGGTTGCACATCTTTACCCATGAGTCATGATTTACCCTTTCGCCCGAGGTGATTAGCCTCTTAACCCACTTCCAAGGAAGGTCGGCAGGGATCACTATGAAGCCTTTCAAAAGTTCGTCTAACATGTTAGGGCCGCAAGGTTTCCTTCGCGAGCAGATATAGATACCCCCCTTCCGAATGGCACAATGACGCGCAGCCTATACACATAGGGACAGGGGCTCGCATTATACCCGTGTCGGTTCAGCCCCTCTAGCGCCCTTTCGGGTAACCGCTAACAAGCTAGAAAAGGTCTTCATACTGAGCTAAAGCCAGAGCCATTATAGCCCTCATATTTACACTGTTGTCCCGGGTGATCACGTACAGATAAATCATCAAGTTGCTAAAAAGTCATTTTTATCGTTTTTTTACTTAACATTAATCTAGTCATAGGATCACGGTCACATAAATAAAATCCAAATGCTATACTTGCCTTAATCCAATTGCTCTTGCTTATCCTTTTGGTTCAGCTGGTCTTACTTGTTGCCAAAGCTCTTATCTTGATCACCAAAAACTGCTCTCCGACTAAACTCGATCATCGATCACACAAACAATCGAATAAAACATACACGAAGCAAACAAGGCTACAATTAGAACAGTACACCAATCAATAAAAAGGTCTGAAAACAAATATACGCAGCCCCAATCATGCAGACACGAAAAGCACACTAATCGGAGTTACGATGAATAAGAAACGACTACCGAGACTTTTATATTATATTAAAAAGACTATATATACTTGATTTATTATTTTAATTGAGCAAAACTATGTAAAAAGTTATTTAGGTTAGGTTAAAAAAATAATTTAATCCAAAAACTAACCTAAAACTACTCATATTTTATTTATAAACTGTGTCATATAATTTAATCAAATTAAACGTTATTTTTGCAAAAGAAAAAAACATATATGAAAGCAACTAATTGAGTTATCACATATGCAACGTATTTAAACTAAGCAAACTTAGAAATATATTTAAGTTTATTGTTAATAGCATTTATTAATAAAAAGCCACGGTGTAAACCCATGTTTGTTTTAAATTGCAAAAGAAGTTCCTATACTTTAATTAAATTAATATTTAATTATGATAAATATATAAACATATGGCATGGCAAACATCTCTACTAACTTATAGATCATGTGGTCATAAATACAACACAAAAGAACAAACCGAAAAGAGTCAAAAGGATGAAACGCATAGACGCTAGGAGTACGACTGTAACATCTATTATTGTAATCAAGAGTTATTTAATAGATCAGCAGGACATAACTATATGGAATTAACATAACAGGGTTGATTAACCGAAAGCAACATGGCATAGAAGATAGGACCTGCCCTAGCACGTCTTGAAGCTTCGCTCGTTCCTAGTAGAAGCTTCTCTCCAGGTGGGCATCAACCAACAGAAACAACGGCAAGGTGACAGGCAGCAGCATCGGCATCGCAGGGGCTGGTGCACCACGTCGACGTCGTAGGAGTGTTGGGCACGTACAGGAGCCGGAAATCAGGTGGACTGCATTGGCTTGGTTGGAGCTTAGAGAGGATGACCACCACAGCGGGGGCGGCCGGGGAAGATGTACTGCACGTCTCGGCAACGAAGTATGAAGTAGAGAGACAAAATATTATTTACTACTTTAAGAGATTTCCAAACTAGACTCTCTTTATGTAGTTTTGGTGTAATTTGACCAAGGGGTTAGTACATATATATAGGGAGAGAAACTCCCCACCTCCGCGTCAACTAGCGATATGGTACTAATTGATTTGCAACCTTTATTTTTACTAATAGGCCTAACTAATTATTAAGCCCATTAGTAAAGAAAACATTTGGCCTTTGAATCATGATGACGTTGGCCTAGGGTAAAATGAAGGATTTATTATTTTCGAGATTAATTATTTTCATGGATAAAATAATTCTAGAAAAGTCCAGAATTAGTAGTTAAGCCACGAAAAATACTTCAAAAGCTCCGAAAATTTGGGAAAAATTCTCAGAAACAATATGAAACATGAAGAACCCAAATAAAGTATTTGGGGCTCATGATAAGATAATTTGGAGCATCTAAAATTTAGATTATGCTCCACGGAAAAGGCCAGAAAAATTCCCGAGAAGTTTACAGAGATTGGTTGATGGACCAGGAACTAAAAGAAGTGCTTTGAGTGACAAAGAAAAGATTTTAGGAAGGTCCTAATTAAAATTTGAGCTTAGAAATAAGGAATTTGGTTGTAGATAAAAGATAAATACGTGCCAAATAAGGAAGATCGATCTACTAAACGTATTTTAAATATTTTTCTTACTATCAACACATAAAGAGCAACAAGCATCACTTCAAAACATATGCACCAGCATGTATGCATAATAATATTGCTATGCCTTATAATAAATTTTAATTTAATAAAAAATATTATTTTTCCTATATTTTCATGAGCACAAAAATACAAAATTAAATAATTTTATCTATATTTCAAAAGGAATAAATTTTAGGGTGTTACAATTCTACCCCCTTAAGATGAATCTCGTCCTCGAGATTCGAAAGATGGTGATCAAAGAAACATGGACACTCCACTTTTGAACCTTATTCACTTCCTCGAGTAGCTCCTTAGTAGCCATTCCATTGCTTTCGTCACTCCGAACATCTCCCTCAATTGTTTCCAAGAGTTCAGTAGTGCACATTGTATAGATAAGGTTTTTTTTTACTCATAGCTCAAACAAGGGTAATACCTACACATGATATTGACTTCTCATCCAGAGGCATAAAAGATACTTCCAACTAAGGCACTAGAACGCATGGAACCTTCATTTAGCAACCTTCTTATCTAGGCTACCCCCTTAAGATGAGATTGATTGGGGAGACATTAGGGACTAGTCCTCATAACCTTTTTAAATGCTACACATCATATAGTCTTTAAAATTTGTTGTACCGAGTCTCTTGATCCAATGTTGGCTTCATGACTAAGTTCCAATTGTTAGTACCTTTATCACAGTTTATCACAGTTAAGTTGCTTCACTCTCACTTTGTACATAAAGCTTTGTAGAATTTGGTGTCATCTGATCTTCATACGCAACTCTTAGTCTGTGAGTATCAGTAATGACATAAACCTCCAATTATATTCTCCAAGTGGGTTGATACCTTGGAACAAAACCAAATTCACCAAACATTTGTGATCCTAACATATGATCCAACATTAACCAATCATTCTCCTTGTAACTTCTTTAACTAGGCTACCGCCCTTATGAAAAGTCAACTAGGGCACAAGAAAGGTAGCTTGCATGTTTTTCAGACAAGTTAACTAACATTGAGAACTCCTGACATCCCAAAGAACTTAGGTGCAAGAGAACAAACAGGTATCCTGAAATCTTCTCGTGATATGAAAACACCAGCGTAGTAAAACAAGTATAACTCTTATTATGTTAATCCAATAGAGTTGTAGCTTATACCGTTAGAAAACTTATGAAATTCTCTACCACTTTCATGTAGAAGACCTCCTTAGGTTCTGTCTTTAAGCTTAGGTAAAACAACCAAACATAATCTCCTTCCTGATAATGTCTCAGCAAAGGTGCAGTAACTTCCAGAAGTTATATCTAGAGCTCCTTAACTCATCTGGAGATGATCCTTACATTTTTGAAAAGGTTGGGAAATTCTCTACAAGTTTCGTATACCACGTTTTCCCAGATTCTGTCTTTAACTTGGCTGAAAAATTAGAAATACCAGATCTGTCCAGATTTTGAAGCAGAACAGAAACATCCGAGTATAAATATCATAATCTCAAGTTCTACTTATCCAAATAAGTTCCAGCTTATACCGTTGGAAAGAATAGAAAATTGTCTACAAATTTTCTATAGAATACTTTTCCAAATTCTATAGTTATATATGTCTAAAACAGTAAGCAACCGAAACTGGTACAGATTCTTGACAGCGCAGCTGCATCAACTTGTGATTTTCATAACTCCAATTCCAAAATAGATATGGGGTTGATTCTTGTGGTCAGAGAAAGATCTTGAAGTCTAGTTGTTCCCAGAAAAAGTTGATATACTTTGCACGATCAAAACTTGAGGTACACCAGAATCATCGCAGACTGCTCCAGAAATCAGCAACGGATAGGAACAAGAGATAGCCAAACCCAACTACTTATTTCATTAATCCTTATGCCTTAGGTCTATAAACTAATGAAATTGTGGAGAAATCCCACAAGATCATTGCAATCATTACAAAGATCCAAATCAAGCATAAGCATAATAACAAACCAACTAAGCACACTTCACTCAATTTGCGATACTATCGTTCTCTTCATAGTAAGGGTAGATATCTTAAAACACCTATTCCAACGATGCCAGAAGGTGGTAAGAAAAAGTTCTAAAAGCATATCAAGCAAGGAGTGGGGATGAGAACAAGTCTTTAAAATAAGCAACAAGGTGGAGACAAATAGCAAGGATAGGGATATAATATGGATGAAAATACCAAGGTTTATAGAGCAAGGATTTTATGACAATTCCAAAACCTTAAGACGACAAATTTCTAACTAGGCTTGCGTCCTACAGTCAGCATTGCTCTGATACCGCTTTGTAATACCCGATTTTAAGGATAAAACCAGATATACACCATATGTGAGTCCTAGAAGTCAAATCTCACATATAGCTACAAATAAGGGGTAATATCAAAAGACAATGCATAAATATATAACGTACTTAGTATAAAAGATATAACCTTTGATATCAAACAGCGGACAGACAACTCCAAACTTCGGGTATTAACTTCACTCCACAGGATCCAACGGACTGGTTGATCACAAGCCTAAACTCCTCCTGAAGTTTGGGGGAAATAGCAAGAGTGAGTCCATGTCGAACTCCACAAGTATAGCAACTAGATTGTATAGCTCCCACAATCTCATGATCAATGTGACATAAATAATGTAAAGCATTAAACAATAAATAATGAGTATTTTAACACACAGGAATCATCACCATTAATGTAGATGTCCCCAAGGCCGCTCCTGACCGTGAGCTCGGCTAGTATACTAGTTTTAACACTCTGCAGAGGTTGCACATCTTTACCCATGAGTCATGATTTACCCTTTCGCCCGAGGTGATCAGCCTCTTAACCCACTTCCAAGGAAGGTCGGCAGGGATCACTATGAAGCCTTTCAAAAGTTCGTCTAACATGTTAGGGCCGCAAGGTTTCCTTCGCGAGCAGATATAGATACCCCCCTTCCGAATGGCACAATGACGCGCAGCCTATACACATAGGGACAGGGGCTCGCATTATACCCGTGTCGGTTCAGCCCCTCTAGCGCCCTTTCGGGTAACCGCTAACAAGCTAGAAAAGGTCTTCATACTGAGCTAAAGCCAGAGCCATTATAGCCCTCATGGTTGCACTGTTGTCCCGGGTGATCACGTACAGATAAATCATCAAGTTGCTAAAAAGTCATTTTTATCGTATTTTACTTAACATTAATCTAGTCATAGGATCATGGTCACATAAATAAAATCCAAATGCTATACTTGCCTTAATCCAATTGCTCTTGCTTATCCTTTTGGTTCAGCTGGTCTTACTTGTTGCCAAAGCTCTTATCTTGATCACCAAAAACTGCTCTCCGACTAAACTCGATCATCGATCACACAAACAATCGAATAAAACATACACGAAGCAAACAAGGCTACAATTAGAACACTACACCAATGAATAAAATGGTCTGAAAACAAATATACGCAGCCCCAATCATGCAGACACGAAAAGCACACTAATCGGAGTTACGATGAATAAGAAACGACTACCGAGACTTTTATATTATATTAAAAAGACTATATATACTTGATTTATTATTTTAATTGAGCAAAACTATGTAAAAAGTTATTTAGGTTAGGTTAAAAAAATAATTTAATCCTAAAACTACTCATATTTTATTTATAAACTGTGTCATATAATTTAATCAAATTAAACGTTATTTTTGCAAAAGAAAAAAACATATATGAAAGCAACTAATTGAGTTATCACATATGCAACGTATTTAAACTAAGCAAACTTAGAAATATATTTAAGTTTATTGTTAATAGCATTTATTAATAAAAAGCCACGGTGTAAACCCATGTTTGTTTTAAATTGCAAAAGAAGTTCCTATACTTTAATTAAATTAATATTTAATTATGATAAATATATAAACATATGGCATGGCAAACATCTCTACTAACTTATAGATCATGTGGACATAAATACAACACAAAAGAACAAACCGAAAAGAGTCAAAAGGATGAAACGCATAGACGCTAGGAGTACGACTGTAACATCTATTATTGTAATCAAGAGTTATTTAATAGATCAGCAGGACATAACTATATGGAATTAACATAACAGGGTTGATTAACCGAAAGCAACATGGCATAGAAGATAGGACCTGCCCTAGCACGTCTTGAAGCTTCGCTCGTTCCTAGTAGAAGCTTCTCTCCAGGTGGGCATCAACCAACAGAAACAACGGCAAGGTGACAGGCAGCAGCATCGGCATCGCAGGGGCTGGTGCACCACGCCGACGTCGTAGGAGTGTTGGGCACGTACAGGAGCCGGAAATCAGGTGGACTGCATTGGCTTGGTTGGAGCTTAGAGAGGATGACCACCACAGCGGGGGCGGCCGGGGAAGATGTACTGCACGTCTCGGCAACGAAGTATGAAGCAGAGAGACAAAATATTATTTACTACTTTAAGAGATTTCCAAACTAGACTCTCTTTATGTAGTTTTGGTGTAATTTGACCAAGGGGTTAGTACATATATATAGGGAGAGAAACTCCCCACCTCCGCGTCAACTAGCGATATGGTACTAATTGATTTGCAACCTTTATTTTTACTAATAGGCCTAACTAATTATTAAGCCCATTAGTAAAGAAAACATTTGGCCTTTGAATCATGATGACGTTGGCCTAGGGTAAAATGAAGGATTTATTATTTTCAAGATTAATTATTTTCATGGATAAAATAATTCTAGAAAAGTCCAGAATTAGTAGTTAAGCCACGAAAAATACTTCAAAAGCTCCGAAAATTTGGGAAAAATTCTCAGAAACAATATGAAACATGAAGAACCCAAATAAAGTATTTGGGGCTCATGATAAGATAATTTGGAGCATCTAAAATTTAGATTATGCTCCACGGAAAAGGCCAGAAAAATTCCCGAGAAGTTTATAGAGATTGGTTGATGGACCAGGAACTAAAAGAAGTGCTTTGAGTGACAAAGAAAAGATTTTAGGAAGGTCCTAATTAAAATTTGAGCTTAGAAATAAGGAATTTGGTTGTAGATAAAAGATAAATACGTGCCAAATAAGGAAGATCGATCTACTAAATGTATTTTAAATATTTTTCTTACTATCAACACATAAAGGAGCAACAAGCATCACTTCAAAACATATGCACCAGCATGTATGCATAATAATATTGCTATGCCTTATAATAAATTTTAATTTAATAAAAAATATTATTTTTCCTATATTTTCATGAGCACAAAAATACAAAATTAAATAATTTTATCTATATTTCAAAAGGAATAAATTTTAGGGTGTTACAGCCCCCTTCTCATCTCTTTCTGTGGTTAGTGCTCTGATGTCCCGAAATAAATAATCTTGAAGTAATTCTTGATTCTTAGATCAACTAGAGAACTCTCAGGAAACTTCCTCTCTTCCCATCAAAAACAATTATATAGTTATCCTTGGGCGATCTTGATTCTTAATTAGTACACTCACGTTCCCTGTGGAAAATCGATACTCTGGAATACTCCCGGGTGAAGGCTACATCAGTATCCGTGCGCTTGCGGATTTTTCTGTTTGCGTTTAAAATACCCAACAAAGCTCTCCTCTCATCTCTAAACTAGAGTAGATCTAGTAGTAGCGAGATGGAGAGCGAGAGAGGATTGGAGGAGAGACCAGCCTGTTGGTTGTTCCTCTGGTTGTACTTTGCCATGATCAAGCTCTAATCAAGCTTGCTCATGGGATGACTCTGATAATCTACTTCTATTTCATTATGCAATTACTATCCATGTATGTTCTGGTTCACAACTCTTTTGAGTACTTTAATCTATAGGACGCTATAGGTGAGAGTTGTAGTATAGGTGTAAGCGTGGTGCTTAGACCTAGATTACTTGTGGATATCCCCTGTCTAGCCGGATCGTGTGGTAGGCCGCGTAGGTGATAGTTACGTTGGTCCCCTGTAGTCCACCTCCTGTTTGCAGGACCGGTAGGGTTTATCAGCCTATGGATAAGCATCCTTTGTGGTGTATTCTTATCACGTGGTTCGTCCCAGACATAGACATACCCCTTTGAAGTAGAGAAACCATAGTTATCCTCTCTATTCTCCTACCATCGCCCATATACTAGATTGCTCTACTCTCTATTCCCATATTATCATCCATTGTTATCTTTCCTTTAATATTGTTCTTATTCAATTCTACCATCTTTCCTATTTACACCTATCTATCTATCTTGGTTAAGTTAGAGCATAGTTGGTTCTCCCGTTTCCCTGTGGATACGATAAAACCTTTATCTGCGTAAAAGCTACAACGGTATCCATGCGCTTGCGGATTTATCTGTGTATGTATAAATACCATAGTACACTCTACTGCTATGCTGGGGATGACAACCTAATATTCAAGTGGTGTTAGCAAGTGTCAACACACCCCCATCACCTTTGACCGCGACGACCACCCTATCTGGGTCGTCGCCCCCAGGATCTATCCGCTTGTCGTCGACCCCATTTTTATCAACACTAGACTCTCGAAGGTACTGATGGATGGCGGCAACAGCCTCAACATCATCTACCTCAAGACTCTCGACCTCCTAGGCATTGAGAGAGCACAGCTCCTGCCCAGCGCGGGCCGCTTCAATGGCGTCGTGCCTGTTGACAGGAAATAAGACCTAGTTCTATATACTCAAAAGCCCGTCAACAGTCCTCGATTGAAGGAAGATAAGCATCACATGAACATATTTATCACTAATAAAGTTTCAATTGTACTCTTAGCTTGCTTAGTGCAGAGAAGAAGGAAATGAACCCTGTGGGCCCCATAACCCCGGTCGGCCGACCATGGTTTGGGCCCACCAAGGGCTCCGCTCCATGGCATGAGCCATGGCATACTCCAAGGAGTAAATCCCAACCCTTGGTTCCAAGTGTGCTTGCCCTCAATGGTTCAAACACTTAGCACATCGATCCTTGGGCCCACATGAAAGCAAGCAAGTGTGCAACTTTGGACAACACTTCACATGACAAGTGGGGACACCACTAGGAGGCCAGCGGTGGGCCAGGGGCCCCAAAGGTAGGTTGGCCAACCGACCAATTGGGTGATGCCACCTAGCCCAACCTCCCACCGACCTAAGGACCTTCCAGAAGGTCAGTGGGACCCACTGTCAGCCACAGGGTAGGTCGACCGACCAACATGTGGGCCCCATCTTGAGTCAGTTCACTCCCACCGACGTCCCCATGATGAACATGTGACAGAAATTGTAACACCCTAGGTGTTTGCCACGAGTTAGACCTTAGGTTTTGAGCTCCAACATGTCATGATAAGTGGTGATGATCATGTTCATGTTAAAGTCAATCCATGAAAGTGAGCCTCAAGTTAAACTTGGAGAACGCACCCTTGCTTACATATAGGCCCTTTTCAAAGTGTATGCTTGGGTGACATTAATGGAACCTCTTTCATGTATCTTACATCCATCAATACCTATAGTGAGCACTCAAAAAGTTTTATAAAGTTTAGAATCAAAAGGTCACATGAAATGATAAGTTACGTGCTTGTTGGAATGACCTTATTAAGTGAATAGAACAATGGGTCATCAACCAATCCTTGAAACCTTGTCCAAATGACTCTAGATGAACTCTACAACAAAAGTCATGAAGGGTTCATGTTGAGCTTCTGTCCAGAAAATGCTTCAATTAGCCTAATACCTTAGTTTGAGCTTTATCAAGTTGCTGCTTTGACCAAAGTGAAAGTTTGACTTATATACTAGTTCTGAGGTTTGAGCTTTAAGGTTTGACCTTAAAGTTTGGTGCCTTACCTAGTCAAATTTAGCTTACAAGATTCAATACAGTGTTGTTTTGGAGACAAGATTGAATCTGCTGTAATTTGAATAAGTAAGATTTAAAGTTTGGTGCCTTACCTAGTCTACTTTTCTAAGCAATTCAAATATGAGCCACAAGATTGAATCTGCTGTAATTTCCAGCATTTCGAATTACTAAGTCTGGGATTGTAGTTCATCACATTGGCATCCCGCATTCTTCTAATTCTACTAAACAACTTGCTTGGGTCCCAAAATAAAAGTTGGAGCATATTGTGGACAAGAGCATACCAAAAGATGACACCAGTTTGACTTTGTTTTGGTCATCAATTTTGAGTTTTGCTAATCATTATCAAGTCATTGACACTCATAGATTGGTGTCAAATTATCTACTAACCTACAACCCTATTGACCATGAGCCTTAAACGAAAAATGTAGAGCAGCACGAGAACAACAAACTTCGTGTTTGGCCCATGATCTAAATCGGCCTGGAAATGGCCCAAATCTGATTCCAACGTCGGCCATACGGTCACCCGCCACGTGCTCGGCAAAATGCGTCAAAGGCCAACGCATGTCCTAGACGTGTCCTCCATGCACGGACACCACACGCCCACCTCCCTGCTCCTATCGCCTGCTCCTCTCTGCACGCAAAGGCGAGCACCAGAGCGCCCTCCACACCCTCCTCCACTCCCTCATTAAATCTTCCTCGCTTGGAGCTTCCTCTTTTGTCTCTTGCAGCATGCACGTCGCGCACCGCCATGGCAAGCCTCTCCAACTCGAGCTTCTGCCACTGCTAGCCGCAGCCGGCCAAGGCTAGGGCCGGGCGCGACCACGGCTGGCTGAGGCCAGGCCGCCGACTGGCTCCCCACTGTCACCAGCCGCCCTCCAGCACAACCCCGAAGCCGGCCATGTTCGTCTGTGTCCTGTGTTCCGTAAGAAGGGAGAAGAGAAAGGACCTCGGGTTAGAATATGAAACAACACAGGGTTCTAGATGCGAAGCCAAGACTCATATGAATAGTGTTTGTGGGCTGTGGCATGATTCATGGAAAATCCAGGGTCCCCGGTGCAAGATCTGTTTTCCTTTTCTTTTGTTTTTGCAGACATCATGGATGAACTTTGGAAATGCATAGTAATTCATAGAAAAGTCATAAAATAGCAACTGTGGACTTTTTGGAATCCTTGTGAAATTCTCTATGCAGGAGATCTATAATATGGCATTGTTTAGTTTGCAGTTTTAACAGTAAAAATAGATTTATGCATTTCGGTTTTAATTGCTTGTTATATTTGTCTTTTTCATAACCACTGTTTTATTGCTCAAATATATTGTGGCATGCTTTAAATATAATATTTGATGTCTGGTAAAAGTTTCATGAATTTAGGCATGACAAATTGGGAGTTATAAAAATAACAAATGCCCTGTGTTGCTTTGCTGCTATTCTGAGTAGATCTGCGTGTTTGTATTGTTTGGCTCAGTTAGGTTGTGAATCATGCCCGGATGAAAATATATGAGTTGTAGTACTTTTCATAAGCTTTCCATCAAGCTAAATAACATAATTTATGGTCAAGCATATGTTTAGTTATAGTAGTTTAAAGTACTGTTTCAGTTTCTGTCTAAACCCAGATAGGGATGCATTGTTTGTTATGTAAGACCTTGTTAGTTGCAGATTTAGCTCTAGATGTTTATAACAAAGTTGTTCAAAATTTAGTAAGCTTTCTATAAAGTACATAACCATAATTTATGGGCATATGAAACTCAAGTTATGGCTGTTTAATATGGCGTGATAGATTCTGTCCATGTTTTGAATAGAGATGTCTTTATGGGGCTTGATAAAAGGTTTATAATTATAAATAAAAATGTAAAAATGGAAAATGTTGTTCTAGTATAATTCTATGATATTGCTGTATCATGTTATTATATAATATTGTCATGTGTTTGAAAAAAATATAATTTGTGCATTTATCTTGCTATCACATGGTTAATTGCAATAGCAAATTGTTTTTTTCATAGATGTTGCTATGCTTATTCAAATGCAGTGAAATTGGTACAGTAGTCTATTGATGGTATTCAGATGCTACTGTAATTTTTGTAGAATTTACTGTGCATGTTTGGTATAGGTTATTTAATTCACCTTATTATCTAAATAAATTAAGAAATGCATTAAACAAGTTTTCAGCAACAAAATGATGAATCTGTTCCAGAAGCATGGGAGCGCTTTCAAGACTACATCCTAGAATGTCCCCATCATGGAATGGAGAGTTGGCTATTGATGCAGACATTTTATCATGGGCTCGGCAACAGTGCCCGAGAGACCATGGATGCTGCAGCTGGAGGAGCATTCTTATCACTTACCATACCACAAGCCACAGCTCTTGTGGAGAAGATGGCATCCAATCAAGGCTGGAATGAAGAGAGGACCCAGACACGTAAGAGAGGTGGAGGTATGCATCAGCTCAAGGAGGTAGACATGATGTCTGCAAAGCTAGACCTGCTCATGAAGAAGCTCGACGATAGAGCTGGAGACAAGAAAGAAGTTATGCACATCTACGACTCTCACATGACTTATGAGGAGTGTGGAGATACTGGACACTTAGGCAACCACTGCCCTGAGATACTTGAGGATGTGAACTACTTCAACAACAACTACTACTACTACAACCGTCCTCAACAAAATCAAGGTTGGAAGCAACCGAGGCCTAACTACTCAGGTAATTATCAAGGTAACAATTCTTACAACAACAATAACAATTTTCCACCTCTGAGAGAGTTAGTGTCTAATCAAGGAAAGCTAGTGGATAACCGATCTAAGAAATTAGCATATAATGATAAAATGCTAGAAAATATAAATAATAGAATGGATAATTTCTCTACTGCCATCAAGAATCAAATTAGCTTTAATAAAATGATTGAATCCCAGTTAAATCAAATAGCTGCTGCTGTTCCTGCTACTAACCCCGGTATACCATCACAACCGGAAGGATTAGAATCTGCAAATCTTGTAGACATGTTTGATGCAGGTAATAACTGGAGTAACCCCGTCACTGAATTCACTACTGACCTTCTGCTGGTCAAGAGAGCTGATCTAGGACGCCCCGTCATCCCGATCTCCATCGGCATGGTGGACGTCCCAGAAGCACTATGTGACTTTGGCTCGAGTGTCAACATTATACCCAGGGTACTCTATGAAAATTCATTACATATCCTTTATTAGAAATAACCATGTGTTTGCAGTTTGCAGATCAGACGATAAGTTTCCCAAAGGGAATACTGAAGAACCTTTGTGTCCGAGTTGGTACCTTGTACGCCCCAGCAGACTTCGTGGTGATAGAGACCGGTAATGATGAGAGAGCACCTATCATCTTAGGAAGGCCATTCTTGAACACCTCGGGAGTTGTCATCTATGCTATTGCTGCCAAGATCAGTTTCTACATCAGAGGGAGGAAGGAGACATTTTTCTTCAAGAACAAGACTACACAAATCCCAGATCAATCCAGACGTGAATCAAGGAAGAGGACCAACAGGAGGAACAGGAACAAGCAATTGTGGACCGAGTCAGCTAAGATGGTCACTGCAGTTCATGGAGGCCAAGATCAACAACTTAAGTCACCATTTTTGACCAAGAAGGACGACCCAGGAATGCCAAGCATCTACTGCTCCATAAATGGATACAACTTCTACAAGACGTTTTGCGACACCGGATCGGGCGTCAACATAATGGCCGCAGTCACCTATCGGCTCTTGTTCGGAACCATGCCCCTAAAACCAACATACATTCAGCTCCAGATGGCAGATCAGACATTTCGAGAGGTTAAAGGAACAGTAACTGATGTCCCAGTCAAAATAGACGATCATTTTGTCTACACAGACTTTCAGGTTATTGACATGGGAGAAGATGAGTACGATCCACCCATCATCTTTGGAAGACCGCTCCTTAGCACCGTTAAAGCAATTATCTGTATTGGAACTGGAGAAGTCCATATGCACTTTCCCTCAGAGAAGGTACGCCGTTATTTTATTGACCCTAACTATATCGTTGAAGAATCTAAGCAGGTAAGAAAACAACGCAACCGCAACCAGAGGAGGCAAATCATCAAGGACGGATGGGCAGACTACGAAGGAGAAGTTGTAAGGTCAGAAGACGTAGAGTTTAAACAGAATTATCCAGAGGAGACCGAAGCACCAAGTCAGGTGTGGAAAGAGAAGATAACCATACATGAAGAGGAGGCGCCGCCGGAAGTACCGACTACGCCACCCAACGAATCCCAGGACAATTGAGAAAATGGAGAGTCCCGTTTGGAGGACTTAAAAACACCGAACGCCTTGCCAAGAGGTAACCTTGGTAGTTATCCTTTCCCTTTCAATTATTTCAAATAGTTTACTTAGTTAATCATGTCCATACGATCCTAAAAAGAAAATAAAATGTGAAAAACAGTAAGCCCCAAGTGAGTATACGAGTGGCATAAAACCCATAAGTACATTCACTGTGGTGGCATAAAAATAAAATAAAATTTTCTTTTCTGCTTTATAAAATGAAAATATAAAAACAAGAAGTAATATTTATTAAGGAGTCTCAACGTGATAAAGGCTAGATATTTATGCTAACACTTAATCAGTTCCACAAGTTTTGTTGTCTATTTGAGCTCCACAGAATTTAAGAATCAAGAAGACTAGCACACGGAGGACATTCTAATCGCTGTCAGAATGCTGCTGACTTTCAAATACACCTCTGTCACCTGCTAGCTACATCAAGGGAAATTACGTCAAAATTCAGCTTGGGGGAGTGCAACCCCATTTATCTCAATAAGTATTTCTATCTATTTGTCTATCTTTATACTTATACTATATTAAAATATAAATATACATAACTATAGAAAACCAAATAAAGATTTTGTACTTATATATATCTTTTTCTTAGTGTGTTTAATAAATAAATAAAGTGGCTATGCTAATCTATATCTAAATAAAACTCAAGGATGGATATGATGAATAGTTGCTCTGCCTAATTTGCACATTTTGAAGTTCTCTCACAAGTTTAGATATAACTGTTATAATTTAAAGCTTGCTCCAAACCTAAACTTGTGGGAAGAAAACTTGATCTGAAGTCTAAGTTGTTAACAGATACGATATGGGAAGGTTGAGCTGCTGTTTATCTGTTCCTAGAGATGCTAGAATTCTGGAGAATTTTATCTTTGAAAATCTTTAAAATATTGCATGATGAGTTCCTGTATGATGAGAGTTTAAATTCCTACCATAGCCATATATACATGCTTGCTAGACTTTGAGCCACACATTTACTATTTACTGCTTATGAGCATTGAGTGTGGTCAAGCTGTGTAGACCCTTAGGAGCTTGTTATGTGGTTAAATCAAGAATTCACTTGCACGTTCACTCATATATGTTACTTCTACTCCAGAAGTACCATCCACATATATCCACCCATTCCATCTCCAGAATCACCCAAAAATATTCTACTCCTAATCCGGGTGAGAATAGCCAAAAATATTTCTGTTTTTCCCTGTAAAATAAATGCTCAAGTTATCTTGTTACTACCACTTGCTATATTATCTCAAGAGATGAGTGCTCTAAAAAAATACGAGGAAATAAAAAGGGGCAAGTGCCTGAAACCTCGAAAGAAAGAAAAAAGTGAGACGAGAGGTAAAAATGGACATGTGTCCGACAGTAGAATTAGGGGTACAAGATACCCACCTGAGAGAAAATAAAATAAAGAGCATCTCATTCTCCTTACAAAATTTCAAAAAGCAAGAAAGGTATGTATCCCCTCAAAGAGCAAAAGTAGAATTAGACTTTCACCATTGTTATCACCATCATCACCATACACCATTCCATCGCCACACATGCACATCTTGATTTGACATATTGATTTGTTTATTTGGATCCATGGTTTGACTATACAATACATGTCTTGTGAGTATGTATATTTTATCTCCCACCTATGAGCCCCAGATATTAAAGCCTTATTAGAGTAGGGTGAGAGAGAAGACAATGTCACTATGCCTCATACCACAAATACTACATATCTTGAGAGAAGGCATATACCATCACTGCCTTGGTAAGGATCCAGAAATACCACAAAAGAGAGATATGAGAGAGTCATACAAGGAATCTCTGAGTTTTATTTGAAAATCTGCAAAAACTCTAGAGCTATAGCTGATCAAGAATAAGAGACATGGCACTTGACTAGACTGTTCTATCTTTTAACTACTCAAGACAGAAGTGACAGTTACAAGTCCCATGGTGAAAGGTAAAGTAAGTAAGTTTTAAGTCTTGACAGTTTACTCTAACTCAGAGATGAGATCTTATTTAAAAGCATGTGCACCGTCAATTTTTAAATATTGCAACAACTTCTAATCCATTGCCGAGTGTATCCTTGCTCAGAGACGAGCAAGAGGTAAGCTTGGGGGAGTTTGTTGACGGTCCTTAAGTACCAAATTTAATTATCAAATAAACAAAGAAAAGGATCTAAATGAAATCAACATCCAGACTTAGGGTTTTATCTGACAGAATTCCATGAGTTTTGGTGTTTGTCTATTTCTACAGGGGGTTATCAGGAAATACGGAAGAAAGGCCCACACGTCGGGATTACATAGAGATATTAACGTGACGCATAATTATCTTACACCTAGAAGACTCCATAAGCCACGGGAAGAAAGCGGAGGCCGAAAGGGCCCAGAGGCAGGGCGCCCGCCCTCCTTCCCTGGGCGCCCGCCCTGACTTGGAGTCCAATCAGGACTCTGTTTCGTGGGAGATCACCGACCTAAAGGATCAAGGATAACCGTTCAATCTGAGTCGGTTTGATCTAACGGCCTATATTTACTTGAAGGGACTATAAAACCAGACCCCCTGGCCCCTGGAGAAGAGAGCCTCTCAACCCTAATTCATTATTCTTCAATGGAGAAGAAGCCTCTGATCAAGATTAGAGCCACCACATCAATTAGATATCTAGATTAGCATAGCTACATAGGATTAGAACTAGAAGGAGTCAATCTTCGATTGGTGTCCGGATCAGTCAAGAGGATTCTTGGTAATTCTCTAATTGTTCTTCTAATTGTTCTTCTAATCATCTTTGTTCTTCAATATTATGAATATGACTTTGTTCTACTTGTTTATATTCAAGATTATATTGTTCTTAGTTTATCATAGTTATGTACTTGGCTTAGTTAGATTGGATCTATATACATGCTTAGGATCGTATAGCGTTTATCCATCGGATCCATGGGTAAATGATAGATATTGTGTAGGCGTGGTGCTTATACCGTATTTATATGCGATTGTACCCAATATGCCAGATCGTGGGGTAGTTCGTGATAGTGATAGCTTCATTGATTCTTATATAGTCCCCCTCTCGTGTATTGGGCTGGCAGAGCAATATTATTACAGGGGAGTGATTGCTATATTTCTCATTTACCTTGCTAATATCACTATGCATGGGCGTAGTCTTGTCTCGCAATGATTGCTAAGTATGCTTGCACTAACTATGATAATACTAGACTATATAGTTGAGAATAACTTAGAAAATATTCTTGTAGTTCGTTCTAATACCATGCTAATGACTTTCTAGAGTATCTAATTGAGGTGCTTATCATATTTATTATGTGGCTAGTTATGATCAGATTAATTATCTTTGTCACTATTCATTATTTCATATATCTTTTATGTGACACTTATCCCCGTATGAAAGAGTTAGATAAATGTTCTCAATTATACATGCAATGATAGATACTCAATCTCATATTGTATTCTGTAATCAATATTGATGATTGCTAATCCCTTCCTAGTGGTAAAAATATAAATAACGATATCTGGAATACTTCCCGGTTAAAATGCTACATCGGTATTAATCTGTGCGCTTGCAGATCTCAATCATTATTTATTTAGAAGAGCAATTGCATATTTCAATACCGCGTCTCTCATGTCATGCTGCGGATGACAACTTGGCTTAAGTGGTGTGAGGGATAGGTTTGGCATTTTTGGCACCGTTACTAGAATTAGAAAACTGTCTACTTTTGGTAATGATGTTAAGAATACCCAACAGTATGCGCGTGTCAACGTGTTAAACGGGGATAGTCGTACTTAAACTTGTATAAATTGGGAGGTTCTGTCACAGCTGGCATCGAAGCAAGATTAAGTATAATACTATCAGGTACACTATTTTAAAAACAAAGTTTTGGTTTTAAAAATCCTATTTCGACTAAAACTTTAGCTACAGGCAAAACTTTTCAAAACTAATTTACAAAAACTATGCTAGCGACAGCCTCCAATTATGCCCAATTAAGGACTACTAGGCGGCTTTATGTAAACTGATACTAACTATGGGGGTTTTACTTTATTGCAACTTTTACTTTCGTCGTCCATACGACGTGTAATAGTATGGATGCCACTTACTTAAGTGGTAATGAATGGATCATATACCTCTACGCCACGGTAAGCAATATTTTCCTTTCGTCGTCCATACAACGTGAAATTGTATGGATGCCACTTGCTTGAGTGGTAATGTATGGATCTACATACCACGACACTAAGGTAAGAATGTGAGTTGTGAGAGCATGACCGTCCAACCGTCGGTCTAGGGGAGAGCTAGATGTGGTTACTGGAATATTTACATGTTATACACATGTATATATGAAGGTACTTAATTGTGGGTTAGTTGGTACGACCGTGTATACATGTCTGTGTATACCTGGGCGTGCTTCACATGGGTAGTATGCTGCAATATATATTGGGAATATATATTGGAGTGTTTACCTTTCAACCTAGAGACCAGACTTTCATTTATGTACTTATACTATTGATGGGTTGGGCTGAAATGAAATTCTTCTGCAGGTACACTAACCACGAATGCGTAGATTGAATGTAGTTGACGACTAGCTATATGTCCAGAGAGTACGTGTTCTGCCACCGACATAGAACGTGATTGCCACCTTAGGCTGGCAATTTTGTGAAGACGAATAAGACGAAGCATGCATCCTCATGATTGTTGCATTATCCATAACTATTCTTCTCTCATCCTTGTTCTAATGATAAGTAACTTGTGATTGACATGATGTTACTGTTTTCCTTGTGTAAGCTAGACAAAACTTGCCATGTTCCATACTACTTGAATAGTTTTGCTTGAAAGTAGTGTGTGAGGTGTCTAGCCTTGAATGTTTGCTTCTATAGGAATGCTAAGTTAGTAGTCGCAGAAACTACAATCCTTTGAAAGCTAAAACTTGTCAGTGAACATGTATGTGAATGTTTTCTGATGAATCCTCTAATGTTAATTAACTAAGTAAAATATGGCCTACCTATAATAGAAATAGTTAAGGCTATATGCTTGAACTTGTAGGTGTCCGCTTGTTTAGCCAAGTGGTGAATACGATGCTCATGCAAGCGTTTGCAAATGCTTTAACCTCACTTAAGCAATTGCGATTCTTATGTTAATCCCTCCTTGTCACCAAACTAAGTTATTATTTATCTAGGTAATAATGTTTGTAGCTACTGAAGTTATACATGTGTGTGCTCTCTTGTTAATAGAACAAGGGAAACATTGCTTGATATGTGTGTTGAATTTTGGCTGCTAGAGCAGTTTGTATTCAAGTGGTGTTTTCATGACAATAATGGTGTTTTCTGTAATTATAGTGAATACCAATGTTGTAGCCCACCTCTATATCTAGTTTATCCTAAAATTTCATGACTGTAGGCCTGATGGTTTAGGAGTTATGAACTTTTTAAGTTTGTTGTCAGATCCTGATCATGTTCAGAACAGATCTGAATGTTTAGTTTGTTTGACAAGTGTGCATATAGAATCATGTCTTGAAGTTAATAGAAGAAGTGTAGTATTTTTGTTAAGGTTTCCAAAATGTCTTAGTTCACTACTTTTGGTGGTCTAAATCTTCTGTTATGAGCCTATGAAGTAGAATGACAGAATCTGTCAAAAATCTGAATAGATATGTCCTCTTTGTATTGTTTGTGCTTGTTAGATGTAGAGGCGTCTTAAGATGATAATAAGAAAATTATAGATAACTTGATAAGTTTTTCTATAAGAGTAGGGATAATGTTTGTTGGATCAATGAAACTTTAATTACCATTTTCTAAAGTTCATGTCAAGTTCTCTATCCTAGTTTAGGCAGAGCTGATTGCTATTCTTTTTCAACATTGTTAAGTTTTGAATCAGCTCTATAGGTTTGATAACCTTTTTCGTGCTGAGTTTTCCTAAATGCTAAACTCTTGTTTGTGGTATGTCCATTCGCATGATAGTGCAGCCATGCCAAAAATCTTTTGGAGCCCTTTTACTATCTATCTCAAAATCATCTTCTCCCTAAAAGATTGAGCCATGTCCACTTGCTTTGTAGCACACCTTGTATCATAATCCTTGTATGTGGGACAAATGTGTTGTATTGCTATAGATAAATGCTTGTTATATTTAAGCTTTGCGCTTAGTATTGGTTGTTTGAGCAGTATTTGAGTTTTCTCAAGTGCTTGCTTAAAACTGTTATGTTGTGTGGATGTTGGTTATCTAGATCGTGCCTTGGTTGTTTCTTGTTTTGTCCTCGACGAGCACGAGTGTTAAATAGCTTTATCTTAGAATGGCACTCCAGTTAGGTTGATTGTGTGTTGGTTGTATCAAATTAGGTTCCCTTTCTTAGGAGCCAAGTTTATAGACTTGACTGTTAGTTTTTGAATGTTGGAGCATCCGTGCCTATGCTTGATACGTAAACCAATGTCCAGACCCTCAAATGCTTGCATATACCATGGTTGTCCTGCACGCGTTTGCAAATATCCTTGTCTAGCCAACTGGCTAGGATAAGTTCTCGCTACAGAATGCTTTTGACTAGAGTTGTTCTTTGCTAGTTACGAAGACCATACCAAATCCTTGTTGGATATCCCGATTGGATCTCCCAAAACATAGCTTGTGTAAGGAAATCTTTTGCTTTACAAATCATGTAACTCCCTATCATCTAACTCTTTGATCAGGTAGCATTTTTACCTTTGGAGTTTGCTTAATTCATCTCCGGCCTCCCCAAGTCTTGAGATACTTATCGACTTTGATCTCATATTCTTACCCAACATGACCGCCGCTCATGATGTAATTATTGGGTAATGACCTTGGTGGGCACAAGGCACATCCATGTATGTCTTGTGTTGTTTTCTCATCCTTTGACCTACTACATGTTATCTCCAAATCTTGTTGTCATCTTTGCTTGCTTTAATTCTGTCTTGCACATGATTCTTGTACATGCAAGACCTACCTATGTCATGTGAGATTTCACGTTGGTTGTAAGATCGGTAATAGTGTCGTGATTAATGACTAATGGTGCCGTGACGAAACCGAGAGCATCCTGTGGCTGCAGACACAAGGTTGTGCTACTTGGCACGCACTGGTATCGTGGTTGCTAGTCATGATCTATTATAAAACTACACCACTGTGTTATCTTCTCATGAGCTTGTCCTTGGTTATCTTTCCTTGTCTCCAATCAAAAGATCTATATCGGACTTTTGTAATAGGACTTTCTTCTCAAGTTGCTAAGAAGATTACGTTTGAAGAATAGGATACCAACATAAACCTTAATAGACTACAAGGGGTAGTAGACAAGAGACTCTATTTGTTACCCATGTAACAGTTTCAGTTGTTTGGTGAGTAACTTGTGTCATCCCTATTGAATCCAAAAGGGCACACAACACTTAAAAGTTGGACAAGTTACCAATTAGACAAGAATTGATCCAAATCTTGATCATGGTGATCACACAATCATAATTAACCATCTCTATTGCTATCTCTCTTTGGCTGACTTTAATCTTCTACCTATATACGCATCAACTACAATTGTTGCCACTAGGAAGAAAGTTTTGGAACTTTTTAGTGTTCAGAGACAACTGATTAGTTATCAGTTAGAGGGTTAATCACTACCTTGGAAACGACTCCATCATATCCTTGAAGACTATGTCTCATAAAAAAAATGGTATGCGAAGAAAACAATAAGTTGATCAACGATGCAAATACTGTTTCCTTTTCTAGGCCTTCAGTTGTCAAGTCAATTCAATCTTGGACAATCACATAGATAGTACCAAATGCTATATCTAAGTCACAAGCTAGAGAAAAGCACATCCCTAGTCTCGGTTCGCATCATTATGTGTGTGGTGCTATCAAAGGTTTTGTTTTGTTTGGTTAGCCATATGGTGTTTGCTTGAGCTGAATTTTGGTTAATCATCAAAAGACTCTTGGATCTCTATACACACTAACAATTCATGCATAATGAAGCTAGTTTGTGCGGTGTGAACTGCACAAAGATGAACCTTAGGATGACCTAGAAAATAGTCCTTTCACCTTTGGTACCAAGTTGTTACCCTATCACATCAACCGATAGTTGAGCAATCTAGGAGTTCTACAAGTCAAAAATAATTGGAAGGGTTAAACAACAAATCTTAGATTTATTTTCTTAGAGCTGTTGTTTGATCCTAGAAAGGAATCCTCAATGTCGAAAGTAGTTTCACCAAGCAATTTTGCTACCGTGCAAACCGACCTAACTTACTAAGCAACTACTTGGTGATGGAAAATTGTAGTTGACTTGCTTGGTAGTAGCTTGTTTCCCTAGTTTGGTGAATACTTGCAACTTTTGTTGTCCTCTATACCTTGCTATCATCCGTCTTTAGCAGTGCTTATCCAATGCTAACATGCCTTGGGTATCTTCTATGTTTATTTTACCCAAGAGGTTGTATTTGATACGACCTAGGTAATTGTTAACACTTGGAGCCATGAAATTTATTGAATGGTCAGCATTGACTTGATAGACTCAGATAATATAGTGTTGTTATCAGAGAAAGAGGACTGCACACATGAAACCTTAGGTAGCTTTCCATTGATTGGCATCTGAATGATTAGACCTTATGACCAAATAGGTATCATTTGTTGGTTAGCTGGTTTCTCATAACCGCAAAGGATGTTTATATAGTTCATGATCTCAAGTTGTACTCAAGCCATTCTGGTAGAGGACTGCTTTTCGAGCATTGTGAACATAGACGAAAACATTGCAATGAGTAGTTTACTCTGCTCCGGACAATCCATCGTACATTGGGAATGAAGAACTATGTTGTCTTGAATTCCTCCTATGGTAACAATACTTCATAGAAGTCAATAAAGGAAATTCTCTAGACAAAGATTCACTATGAAGAACCAGTATCAAAAAGTGTCCTCACCAAATTAGCCTCTCTGATGCTCGGGGATAAGTAGTTGACTGCTATCGCCAATGTTAGAAGTGAATAACATGCTTCTCTACCATTGGAAGTCTTTTGTCCTGAATCTCGAGACGAGATTCTTTTAATGGGGGAGGGTTGTAACACCCTAGGTGTTTGCCACGAGTTAGACCTTAGGTTTTGAGCTCAAACATGTCATGATAAGTGGTGATGATCATGTTAAAGTCAATCCATGAAAGTGAGCCTCAAGTTAAACTTGGAGAACGCACCCTTGCTTACATATAGGCCCTTTTCAAAGTGTATGCTTGGGTGACATTAATGGAACCTCTTTTATTTATCTTACATCCATCAATACCTATAGTGAGCACTCAAAAAGTTTTATAAAGTTTAGAATCAAAAGGTCACATGAAATGATAAGTTACATGCTTGTTGGAATGACCTTACTAAGTGAATAGAACAATGGGTCATCAACCAATCCTTGAAATCTTGTCCAAGTGACTCTAAATGAACTCTACAACAAAGTCATGAAGGGTTCATGTTGAGCTTCTGCCCAGAAAATGCTTCAATTAGCCTAAAACCTTAGTTTGAGCTTTATCAAGTTGCTGCTTTGACCAAAGTGAAAGTTTGACTTATATACTAGTTCTGAGGTTTGACCTTAGAGAAAAGTTGTAGTTTAACATCTGTAGACCAAACTTTGTTTAATGTTCAAGAACTAGTTTGGTGCCTAACCTAGTCAAATTAAGCTTACAAGATTCAATACAATGCTGTTTGGGAACTCCAGAATTTTGGCGAAGTCCTGAAGGTGTTCAGTTTTGGGTATCCATGTTGGGAGATTTGTATCTTCCAGCCCTGGCTGAACCAGTACAAGGTCCTTTAGTAAAAGTTGTAGTATAGTTTGTATGCTACAAACTTTGTGAAAGTGCCCAAGTCTGAATCCTTTTCTAAGCATGTCAAATATGAGCCACAAGATTGAATCTGCTGTAATTTCCAGCATTTCGAATTACTAAGTCTGGGATTGTAGTTCATCACATTGGCGTCCCGTGTTCTTCCAATTCTACTAAACAACTTGCTTGGGTCCCAAAATAAAGGTTGGAGTACATATTGTGGACAAGAGCATACCAAAAGATGACACCAGTTTGACTTCGCTTTGGTCATCAATTTTGAGTTTTGCTAATCATTATCAAGTCATTGACACTCATAGATTGGCATCAAATTATCTACTAACCTACAACCCTAATGACCATGACCCTTAAACGAAAAATGTAGAACAGCATGAGAACAACAAACTTCGTGTTTGGCCCATGATCGAAATCGGCCTGGAAATGGCCCAAATCTGATTCCCACGTCGGCCACACGGTCACCTGCCACGTGCTCGGCAAAATGTGTCAAAGGCCAATGCGTGTCCTGGACGTGTCCTCCATGCACGGACACCACACGCCCACCTCCCTGCTCCTGTCGCCTGCTCCTCTCTGCATGCAAAGGCGAGCACCAGAGCGCCCTCCACACCCTCCTCCACTCCCTCATTCAATCTTCCTCGCTTGGATCTTCCTCTTTTGTCTCTGGCAGCATGCACGGCGCGCACCGCCATGGCAAGCCTCTCCAGCTCGAGCTTCTGCCACTGCTAGCCGCAGCCGGCCAAGGCTAGGGCCGGGCGTGACCACGGCTGGCCGAGGCCAGGCCGCCGACTGGCTCCCCGCTGTCACCAGCCGCCCTCCAGCACAATCTCGAAGCCGACCATGTTCGTCTGTGTCCTCTGTTCCGTAAGAAGGGAGATGAGAAAGGACCTCAAGTTAGAATATGAAACAACACAGGGTTTCAGATGCGAAGCCAAGACTCATATGAATAGTGTTTGTGGGCTGTGCCGTGATTCATGGAAAATCTAGGGTCCCCGGTGCAAGATCTGTTTTCCTTTTCTTTTGTTTTTGCAGACTTCATGGATGAACTTTGGAAATGCATAGTAAATCATAGAAAAGTCATAAAATAGCAAATGTGGACTTTTGGAATCCTTGTGAAATTCTCTATGCAGTAGATCTATAATATGGCATTGTTTAGTTTGCAGTTTTAGTAGTAAAAATAGATTTATGCAGTTTGGTTTTAATTGCTTGTTATATTTGTCTTTTTCATAACCACTGTGGCATGCTTTATATATAATATTTGATGTCTGGTAAAAGTTTCATGAATTTAGGCATGATAGATTGGGAGTTATAAAAATAACAAATGCCCGGTGTTGCATTGCTCCTATTCTGAGTAGATCTGCATGTTTGTATTGTTTGGCTCAGTTAGGTTGTGAAGCATGCCTGGAAGAAAATATATGAGTTGTAGTACTTTTCATAAGCTTTCCATCAAGCTAGATACCATAATTATTGGTCACACATATGTTTAGTTATAGTAGTTTAAAGTACTGTTTCAGTTTCTGTCTAAACCCAGACAGGGATGCATTGTTTGTTATGTAAGACCTTGTTAGTTGCAGATTTAGCTCTAGATGTTTATAACAAAGTTGTCCACAATTTAGTAAGCTTTCTATAAAGTACATAGCCATAATTTATGTGCATATGAAACTCAAGTTATGGCTGTTCAATGTGGCATGATAGATTCTGTCCATGTTTTCAACAGAGATGTCTTCATGGGGCTTGATAAAGGGTTTATAATTATAAATGAAAATGTAAAAATGGAAAATGTTGTTCCAGTATAATTCTATGATATTGTTGTATCATGTTAATATATAATATTGTCATGTGTTTGAATAAAATATAATCTGTGCATTTATCTTGGTGTCACATGGTTAATTGCAATAGCAAATTGTCTTTTTCATAGTTGCTGCTATGCTTATTAAAATGCAGTGAAATTGGTACAGTAGTCTATTGATGGTATTCAGATGCTACTGTAATTTTTGTAGAATTTACTGTGCATGTTTGGTATAGGTTATTTAATTCACCTTATTATCTAAATAAATTAAGAAATGCATTAAATAATTTTTTTTGGTATTGACCACTATGTTTTCTGGTGTTCTTTAGATATATGCAAACTGTTGGTAACAATGGTTTTGCTCAAATGCATGTTTGAAACATAAGTTAATAATTAATTGTTTGCAATTGTTGTTTCTCGATAGTTTCTTGTAACACCCAAAAATTTGCTCATTTTAAAATAGATGAAAAATGGTTTAATTTTGTATTTTTGTGCTCATGAAAACATAGTAAAATAATATTTTTTTCATTAAATTAAAATTCACCCTAAAGTTTAGCAACATGTGTGTGCATTCATGCTGGTGCATTTTTATTTTTGAGATGGGTGGTTTTGACTAAGAACTCAAAATGAATTCAAATTGAATTTTAAATGATTACAAATGGCTTTGAAAAAAAAGAGGAAAAGAGAAAATAAAAAGGAAAAACACACTCCTTTCTCTCCGTCCCTTGTTTTTGGCCTGAGCGTAGGTAGCTGGCCCAGCTAGGCGCCCTCGGCAGCAACTAGTCCAGCTTACCTCCCGTGCAGCTCATGGACTCTAGCCCGATGGCATCCCCTGGCACCGTCGCTTGATCTCGCAGAATACGGCTTGGATTCGTGCACCTGGCTCTATAAAACTCGGCCGGTCCCAAACCGTGCTATGCTTTTCATCTACGTGCCACCGCTGTGTTAACCCTAGCACAAGCCGCCGCCGCCTCTGCTCGAGTTCGCAGCGCCGTCGCGAAGCCCCAGCTCCATCTGCTGCCATCGTGGCTGTCGTTTGAAGTTTATCCGTCAACCAGAGCCTGCCAACTGAAGCTACCATAACATCCTGCTGTTTCTACGTCGACCACAGGATGCAGGTTACCGAGCGTCTCCATGGAAGTCGAGGCCTCGTCTGTGTATCGTCTCTTTACATCTGAGTCGTCGTTCCAAGCCCTAGCTAGCTTGTGCAACAGCTCTTGAATCTCACCGACAAAGCCGGCCTGTTGGGTTATATGGCCTCGCCTCTTGTCTTCGGCCATCGAGGAACCCTGGTGAGGCTATCGTTTCCTTTTCTTTCTCTCTGTTCTCTTTCCGTATGTCAATGTCTGAGGTTCCTACGTCGTTTTTGCTGAACTCCGGCAAGGTGCTGAGCTCGTGTCCATGGCAGCAGCATCCCAAGTTTGCTGAACCGGCAGCACCCTGCGCCCGTCTCCCGGCCGGTAAGCACGCACGCGCACAAACGCTAGCGAGCGAGTAAAGCTAGCAAAGCAGCCCGAGTACGTTACTTAGCTAGCTTTGATGATATCACGATGACCACTTGATGACATCACACGAGTATTATTGCCGTTTTTCCTTTAGAAAAATAAATCCAGAAATACAAAGAAAATACACTAGTTTGTTTAGGCCATATCTTCTCCGTTTGAACACCGTTTTATCCCATTCAAATTGCGTTAGGTTCATAATCATGAGCTCTACATGTTAGTAAAATTGTTTACTCAGTTTAAAACTTTTTAATTTCGTGACCTTAATTAATTAATTACTTTTCTATACAAAATCTTAGAAAATTCGTATCTTCTACGTTTTAATTCTGATTTTCGTGAACCTTACGTTTATGTGATCGTAGCGCTGCGTAGAATATTTTGATAAACTTTTATATTTGTTTTTACCACTGTTTGGTGTATTGTTCTAATTATAGCTTGTTTGCTTCGTGTATGATTGTCTATATTGGATTGTGTGTTGTTGATTGATGATCGTATATAGACGGTGAGCGATACGTTGGTGATCAAGGTCAAGCTTTTAAAGATCAGCAGCAGGCTCAGGAGAGCTTTGATCAAGGCAAGTATAACTTGGGATCATCCTTGTTACCTATTCACTTAAGTACACATATATATCATATGCATGCTATCACCTTGTCGACCTTAGCAAAATCATAGATGATTGTTACCTGTATTCCTTGCTACCTACTTGATATGCATTTGGTGTAGATGTGCTAGTGCTTGATATAATCCATGATCTTGTAAGATGATTAATAGCTATGCAATGAACATAAAAGAATGACAAATAACTGTATGAGATCTTGTCTGTACGTGATCACCCGGGATAACAGTACAACCATGAGGGCTATAATGGCTCTGGCTTTAGCTCAGTATGAAGACCTTTTCTAGCTTGTTAGCGGTTACCCGAAAGGGCGGAGGGGTTGAACCGTTTTGGGTATAGTGTGGCCTCTGTCTGTATGAGTATAGGCTGCGAGTCATTGTGCCATCGGAAGGGGGGCTCTATATCTGCGCGCAAAGGAAACCTTGCGGCCCTAACATGTTAGACGAACTTTTGAAAGGCTTCATAGTGATCCCTGCCGACCTTCCTTGGTAGTGGGTTAAGAGGTCGACGGGCCTCGGGCGAAAGGGTAAATCATGACTCATGGGTAAAGATGTACAACCTCTGCAGAGTGTAAAACTGGTATACTAGCCGAGCTCACGGTCAGGAGCGGCCTTGGGGACATCTACATTAAGATGATGAGCTTGTTATGTTATTATGTTCATTTGATTATCGTTTATGCTATGAGATTAATTATGCTTACACTGGATCATGGGATTAATGGATCGTTTATGCTACCTTGACATTTGCCATTTAATTATGAATATGCTATCCACTATTAAAAGCTAAACGCAGTCAAACCAAAGTCAGCTAATTGAGCCTCATGAACCCCTGGTTATACTTGTTGAGTACGATATGTGCTCACTCTTGCAATTTCCCCACACCTCAGGATATGATAATGAAGATGCCTGGAATGAGGATTACCGTTATGAGTACTAGGTTTGGAGTCAACCAGTCAACAGTGTCCCTGTGTGGAGCTTCCGTCGAGAGCGTTGTTTACATCTTGCTATCATTTATGTATAAGACTATGTGATTTCTTATGTTTCGCTATGTAATGAACACTGCAATGGTACATTTGAGATTTGTCTACTTATTTGTGCGACTATTCCTGGGGCACATATGAGTCTTTTATGCATCCTATTTTGTTCTTAAAATATGGGTGTGACATTTCTAGAACTGTTTGGATTACAATATGTAAATGATCTTTTCTGGGAATCTTGTTATTATCAAAGTTGTAGATAATTCATTTATCTAGCTCTGTTAAAATTTGGTATTATTTGGTTATGTGGTTTGTGAGTTATGTCTGTTCAAAGTTTGATTCCAGAAATGACTGCTCTCTGTTTGTCAGGGACAGATTCTGGAAATTTAGAATTTCGACCAGCTTAAGTTGAGAATCATGCTTTTATGTCTAAATATCAAATGTATATAATTCCTTAAGCTTTCGAGAATGTTTTCTTGCATGTCTTTTGGAGTTGTGTAACTCCAGTTATGATTTATTTACTCAGCTGCTGTTAACAGTCCTAAAAATGGCAGATTCCTTGTATTGCTGTTGCTTGGTATATTGCTATGTATGACTCATGTCTTTGATAATAGCCAAGTTAATACACCTGAAATCTTGCTTACTAGATGTCATGTCTAATATGATTAGGGTTGCATTCTTTGTTAACTTAGCATGTTGGTTGTGCAATCTTTAAGTAAGCAATGAGGAGTGCTTAAGTAGGTTAGTGTAACCCTACTATTGCCTTGCTTCCTGTGTGTGATGCATTCTCTATTGCACTTCTATGTGTTCATACACTTGCATCTTGCATCTCATTTAGGTACGCTAGATAAACCACGTGAAGGACATGATGGTGGACCTATCGGGATGATAGAAGGACTACACAAGCTTTGCGAACTTGGATGTCGTCAAGATGGCGCAAGCTAATTTAACTGACTGGTGTCGGATTCCGGGCAAGCCCCAGAGCATTCTTAGTCTCCTACCCTCTCTTTTTATAAAAACACAAGAGTATAACTTTATATGATGCATTAGGTGATAGGAGTTGAATGAAACCGTTGGTGCATATATTCCTACCTTGTCCACTATATGAAACTACCTAAACCCTTTCTAGTATAAGGAAGACGTTCTATGCTTAGCTATGCTTAGTTCGGTAGAAGCCAGGTGATTTCATGTCACCTGCGAGAGATAGGTGGATACCTGATCACGGTTGGCTATATTTGCTATCGTGGAAATAACCATGTGCTAATAATGAATTTGAGACCGGGCGGGATGACGAAAGTGAAGCAACAAGGCATGGAGGTCTTGGGTGTGGATCTATCCCCGTCTGTGTCGTTTAAGGACCGATACGCTGTACGTCCTCTTGTCATGTTGAACGCATGCTTAACACTTAGTTGGCCGGATAAGTTGTTAATGTAAAACATGGAGCCCTTGTTGATAAGGTAAATCAGTACTTATCCCATCTTTACTCATTGCATTTCAATTCTTACATTTCCTCCAATTGCATTCTTAGTTTAGTTTTGCATATTTCCCTTTGACAAAATGATTAGGAATAATAAATGAAAATCTTGAGAACAACTTGCAATATAGTATTGACCTGTGGATCACCTAGAGGTGGGGTCGGCCGACCCCACCATTGGGCCCACTTGCAGTCTTTCACTTTGGCTTGATGCAAAGTGTCGAGGTCAGCACTTGGATGCTCCTAGAGCTCTCAAGTTGGGGTCGGTCGACCCCAAGACTTGCCCTTTTGGTAGTCTACTATCTCCCATTTGCTTTGCTTTAGAATCCCATGCATGACACACAAGCCAAAGTCTGAAAAGAAATGGTTCACTTGGGACCTGTGCACTAGCTTAAACCTACAAAGTGGTCTCCCAGACATGCTCTAGTGCTGTCATGATCACTGACAACCGCTTTAAGCATATCTCCACTTTTACAAATCATATTTTCTCTTTCACATAGCACTAGGCAAGGGAATCTTATCAAAGAACTTTACTTCTTATCCACGCCTAGGCTTTACTTTAGTAAACACTTAGTGCCACGTGTTGGGTATTCTTAACATCATTACTAAAAGTAGACTAAGTTCTAAATCTAGCAACGGTGCCAAAAATGCCAAACCTATCCCTCACACCACTTAAGCCAAGTTGTCATCCCCAGCATGATATAAGAGACGCGGTATTGAAATATGCAATTGCTCTTCTAAATAAATAATGAATTGGATCTGTAAGCGCACAGATTAATACCGATGTAGCATTTTAACCGGGAAGTATTACAGGTATCGTTATTTATATTTTTACCACTGGGAAGGGATTAGCAATCATCACTAATGATTACAGAATATAATATGAGATTGAGCATCTATCATTGCATGTATAATTGAGAACATTATATCTAACTCTTCATACTGGGATAAGTGTCACATAAAAGATATATGAAATAATAATAGTGACAAGGATAACTAATCTGAGAAACATAGCAATCACTCCCCTGTAATAATGTTGCTCTGCCAGCCCAATACACGAGAGGGGGACTATATAAGAATCAATGAAGCTGTCACTATCACGAACCACCCCACGATCTGGCATATTGGGTACAATCGCAGATAAATACGGTATAAGCACCACGCCTACACAATATCTATCATTTACCCATGGATCCGATGGATAAACGCTATACGATCCTAAGCATGTATATAGATCCAATCTAACTAAGCCAAGTACATAACTATGATAAACTAAGAACAATATAATCTTGAATATAAGCAAGTAGAGCAAAGTAATAAGCAATATATTGAAGTAGAACAAAGTCATATTCATAATATTGAAGAACAAAGATAATTAGAAAGCAATTAGAAGCACAATTAGAGAATTACCAAGAATCCTCTTGACAGATCCGGAAACCAATCGAAGATTGACTCCTTCTAGTTCTAATCCTATGTAGCTATGCTAATCTAGATATCTAATTGATGTGGTGGCTCTAATCTTGATCAGAGGCTTCTTCTCTCTTGATGGAACAATGAATTAGGGTTGAGAGGCTCTCTCCTCCAGGGTCCAGGGGGTCTGGTTTTATAGTCCCTTCAAGTGAATATGGGCCCTTGGATCAAACCGACATAGATTGTATGGTTTAGATTCATCCTTTAGGTCGGTGGAGATCTCCCGCAAAGCAGAGTCCTGATTGGACTCAGGAGGTGGGTGGGCGCCCTAACCAACTGGGCGGCCGCCCAGGGTCTGGCCCCGTTTCGCCTCCGCTTCGGTCTTGTGGCTTCTGGAGTCTTCTAGATGTAAGATAATTGCGCAGCACGTTAATATCTTTACGTAATCCCGACATGTGGGCCTTTCTTCCGTATTTCCTGATAACCCCCTGCAGAAATAGACAAACACCAAAACTCGCGGAATTCTGTCAGATAAAACCCTAAGTCTAGATCTTAATTTCATTTGGATCCTTTTCTTTATTTATTTGATAATTAAATTTGATACTTAAGGACCGTCAACAAACTCCCCCAAGCTTACCTCTTGCTCGTCCCTGAGCAAGGATAGACTCAGCAATGGATCATATGTTGTTGCAATATTTTTAAAAAATAGACGGTACACATGCTTTTAAATAAGATCTCATCTCTGAGTTAGAGTAAACTATCAAGACTTAAAACTTACTTACTTTACCTCCACCATGGGACTTGTAACTGTCACTTCCGTCTTGAGTGGTTAAAAGATAGAACAGTCTAGCCAAGTGCCATGTCTCTTATTCTTGATCAGCTATAGCTCTGGGGTTTTTTTGCAGATTTTCAAATAAAACTCAGAGATTCCTTGTATGATTCTCTCAGGTCTCTCTTTTGTGGTATTTTTGGATCCTTACCAAGGCATTGATGGTATATGCCTTCTCTCAAGATATGTAGTATTTGTGGTATAAGGCATAGTGACATTGCCTTCTCTCTCACCCTACTCTAATAAGGCTTTAATATCTGGAGCTCATAGGTGGGAGATAAAGTATACATACTCACAAGACATTTATTGCATAGTCAAACCATGGATCCAAAGAAACAAATCAATAAGCCAAATCAAGATGTGCATGTGTGGCGAATGAATGGTGTATGGTGATGATGGTGATAACAATGGTGAAAACAATGGTGGTGGAAGTCTAATTCTACTTTTCTCTTTTGAGGGGATACATACCTTCCTTGCTTTTGAAACTTTATGAGGAGAATGAGATGCTCTTCTTTTTCTTGTCTCTCAGGTGGGTATCTTGCACCCCTAATTCTACTGTCGGACACTTGTCCATTTTTACCTCTCGTCTCACTCTTTCTTTTCTTTCGAGGTTCCGAGCACTTGCTCCTTTTTATTTCCTCGTATATTTTTTTTATTTTCTTCTTTTTTTAGAGCACTCATCTCTTGAGATAATATAGCTAGTGGTAGTGTCGGTGTTTTCCCCACGGGGGGTCACACCAACGAGTAAATTTGTATGCGTGCTCCCTTTCCCAGATGGTGATGCAAGAAGACACAGGGATTTATACTGGTTCGGGCAAGAGAAGGCCCTACGTCCAGCGGGGGGAGGAGAGTTTGTATTATCTTACACCTAAGTGCTTGTACAGGGGTGAATACAAGCGTGGTATGAAGTGTGGAGCTCTACTACGTATGAGCGTGGTCTTGTGTCGTGATGTCCCCGTTGTTCTATTCCTGAGTCCCTCCTTTTATAGTTCCAAGGAGAGACCCAAGGTACATGTATAGGCGTCAGAATAGAAGTCGATAGCAGTATGGAGCGCTAACCTACTCGAGGCTTCCGTACCGGCATGGCCTCGAGCCGTCCCGTCTTAATAGCCTGGTGATGATTACGCGTGCCCCTGCATTCTGCTCTGCGCGCCGTCTTGGATTGGTTCGACGGGTGCACGCTTGTATGATCCGGCGGCAAATCCGGCGGAGTGGTTGGGATGTAGCCAGTCGACGCCCAACCCGTCCCCTGGAAGGATCTCTGTCTGGTCGAGGGTCAGATGCCGTACATTGTGCTGATATCTGGAGCGCTGACTTTAGACGTCTCGAGGGGGTCCCGATTAGACGTCCCATCCTTGTTTCCCGCGCCCTGTCGTGCCCTGGGTCGTTCGGCGGGAAGGCTGCAAAAAGATCGATGGGACGGAAACCTGTTCCCTATCACGCTTCCCGTGACCTGTGTGTTAGGTGGGGAAGCATCAGGCGCATTTAATGCTCCGGCCCGCGTGCGCGCGTCAGGCGGCGGGCGGCGTCCTTGCGCTCGACGCCCCCCGGTTCGCGTGAGCCTGTTCCGTATTCGACGGTAACCGGCACTCGACGCCTGATCGATTCGCTCGACGCTATTTCTGTCTTCGAGGTTGCGGCCGTCGATGGCGGCGCATACGTAAGATTAGAGCGTCGAATTGAGGGCCTCGACCTGCGTACGGGCAATCTCGTAATGCACATCGCTGAGGGTACCCCTTACCGATACCCTCGACAGTAGCCCCCGAGCCTCCATTTGAGCGCTAGCGCTCGAGTGGAGGCTTTGTTTTGCGGTCGAATTTCCGTGGGGGCGCGCGAGCGACCCCGCGGGGGTAGCCCCCGAGCCCTCGGAGGAGTTTTTGACTCCTTCGAGGGTTATGTTGTCTAATTCGCAGAAGCGCTTTCGACACCAGTGGTAGAAGGTTCTGACTGGCTCGTTTTGCCCGGGGGTTTCGACGTACTCTCGATAGAGCGAGCGTCTTCCTCCCCAAATTGAGTTCCTGGCGGGTAGTCCAAGTGAGAACCTGTGCCCCTTTCGAGGGGGTCAGCTGTAGCCCGGAGGCGTTCTCATAAAGCGGGATCGACGTGGTCGGGGATACCAGTCTCATTCGGTAGAGACCGGCGGTTCGATGCCTCCCGTCGGGGGGATTCCTCTCGACTGTCTCGACCCTACCTTGAACATCGCCAGCGAGTCCTCGAGGCGGGCCTCGATCTTCGACCGCTCGCTGGGGATCCCTGACTCTGGCGCTCGAGATCGGCTGTCGAACCCTTTCGGCGGGCCAGCCATCGACCTCTCGAGACTCTCGCGGCTACGTCCCTTGGCTTATGAGGGAAGGAAGTGGCCGTGGCGGTTCGCCTTTCTGCCCGTTGGGCGCGCCTTTTTAGGCGGGTGACGTTACGACACTGCATCGGCGTGGGATTCGGGGTGCCACGCCTGCGTGGGAAAGAGACGATTAGGTGGCGCATTTAATGGAGGGAGTTACCTTATTTCTCGGATCTGTCCGTTGGCGGACTGCTGCCTATAAATACGTCGTGGCGTCGCCGCCGTTCCTCTCCCTTCCGCCTTCTCGCTTTTATACTCTCGTTGCCTTTGTTTTCTCGCTGCCTTAGCTCTCTCGCCGTCTCACGCGCACACGCCACCTCGAGCCGTAGCGAATCCACCGTCCCTCCAGCCGAGATGCCTGTAAGACTCGTTGCCGCCGACGACTGGCGCCCGTCGTCGATGACGGAGCGCCGGTTGTTAGAGCTTGAGAAAGAGGGACTGCTGCGCCGCCGTACCTCACTATCGTCGCCAGAGTGGATCGCGCCGCCGGCGAGTCACAGGGGGCCTCAGCCGCCCGAGGGCTACGTGGTGTCGTTCGCCAAGTTCCACCGCCACGGCCTGGGCGCGCCCCCGAGCCGCTTCATGCGGGCCCTCTGTTTCCATTATGGGGTGGAGCTCCAGCACTTCTCTCCAAACGCCATCACCGTAGCGGCGGTCTTCGCCGCCGTGTGTGAGGGCTACTTGGGGATGATGCCGCACTGGGAGCTGTGGCTCCACCTCTACAGGGGCGAGCTTTTCCACGCCCCCACCGGAACCACGGGCGTAAGGAAGCCCGTGCGAGCGGGATGACTCAATCTGGTGCAGAGGACGGGGAAGACGGACAGGCCGCGGGAGTACATCCCGGTAGGGTTATCGACCAACCACGCCGGCTGGGACTCCCAGTGGTTTTACCTGCGGAACGATGACAACCTCCTGCCTTCCTACTCGGGCCGTCTGATCATGGAGCGTCCAGCGGACTGGACATACGGCGTCGTCCAAGCTCATCAATGTCGGCTCGACCCCCTCCTCGACGCCCTGAAGAAGCTTCGCCAGGCGGGTTTGACCGCCGCTCTCGTCCTCTCGGCCGTCCATCACCGGAGAGTTCTCCCTTTGATGTCTCGCCCGTTGAGGATGGACGAGATGGGCCCTGGCGTCTCATCTCGGGACCTCGAGGCGTGTCGGATGTCCAACGAGGCTCCGGCGGACGACGAAGTCGTGGCCCGAGTCAGGGCTGCAATTGCCGGTGATTTTCAGTCGGAGCACGTTAGCGGCTTCCCCATGAGACGAGACGCAGGCTCGATCGATCTGGTACGCTTTCTTCTTTTTTCGAGGTGTGCTTAGTTTTTCCTAAGGTCTCTTGTATTGGCCTTTGCAGGGCTCAAGGACGAACTCCTGGCCGCCCAAGGAGAGGCTCGCAACGCCAAGGCTCAGCTCGAGGCGGAGGTTGCTTTGAACCGTCGAGTTCAGACGGCGATAAGTGATCTCTCGACCTCTTGGGAGGTCGAGCCCATGGATGAGTCGAGGGAGGGCGCTCGAGGCGACGCCCTGGTCGACCAGCTGTGCTACACAGGCGCGACGCTGCGAGATCGGGTGCGGGATGCCCTCCACATTGGGGTGAAGCGGGCGATGGCGGTTGTCTGCTCGGGCTTCTCCTACGACATGGAGGTGGTGTCTCACGGCTTCGTCACCGACATCTCCAAGACCGACGCGGAGAACGAGGAGAGGCTCCATGCCTTGATCGACGACGCGGAGGCTCCTGGGGAAAGGCTGGCTAAGCTTTTTGAGCCTGAGGTGCTTCCTCCTGAGACTAGCTTAGGCGGAGGCATGGGCGGTGAGGATAGTGCCGCGGACTGAGGCCTGCGAGCTTGCTCAGGGCGCCTGGGGCCCCTTGTATGATATTTTATTAATTCTGTTGCTAAGTGATACAGTGTCTTTTTGTAATTGTTAAATGCTTATTTGTCTTTCCGCTCGAGGTCCTTTTATTTCTCTTTGTTCCTACGTTTGTACCCCCTGCTCGATCTTTCGTCAGAAACAACCTCGATCACCTCAATGGTGAGGAAGTGAGTAGAGTTTCCGAAGCCCGGGGGCGTAGGAGTTCTCCGGCTCGTTGTCCCTCGGCCTTTGAGGGGCTCGAGGCGCCTGTGCTACTCGAACCGTGCAAGGTTTACTAAATAGGAAAAGAAAGTTTCTTGGCTTTGTCGACGCTTGGGGGGGGTCGTCCCCCTGGTAGCCCCCGAGGGGGTGTTGACTATGATGGGTCATGGTCGGCATCCCCTTTTAACGTCGAGACTATGACTTGTAGCTTTTTTTTTGGGACAAAAAGAAGTCGCTCGAGGGAAAGACTTTATTTATTCATGCGTTCGTTTACAAAGTCTTGGTACAAAATGCAGGAACGTAAGTTTAGGACTTCTAGGGGTAGAATCGACGTAGCTGTTCGATGTTCCATGCGTTGGTGAAGATTGCCCCCTTTTCATCCGCCAACTTGTACGTTCCCGGCTTCAGGACCTCGGCCACCACGTACGGGCCTTCCCAAGGCGGAGTCAGCTTGTGGCGTCCTTGATTGCTTTGTCGGCGTCGTAGGACAAGATCGCCCACGTTGAGGTCCCTCTTACGCACGTGCTTGTCGTGGTAGAGTCGGAGTTTTTGCTGGTATCTGGCAGAGTTGAGGATGGCCATGTCTCGAGCCTCCTCGAGTTGGTCGACCGCGTTTTCTTGAGTCTCCTTGTTGGATTGCTCATTATACGCCTTGAGTCGAGGTGACCCATACTCGAGGTCCGTGGGGAGGACAGCCTCGGAGCCGTAGACCATGAAGAATGGGGTGTACTTCGTGGCCCTGCTTGGCGTTGTCCTTAGACTCCATAGGACCGAGGAAAGCTCCTCGACCCATTTCTTGCCGAATTTCTTCAAACGATTGTAGATCCTTGGCTTGAGTCCTTGCAAAATCATACCGTTGGCACGCTCGACCTGGCCGTTGGTTCGAGGGTGGGCTACTGCAGACCAGTTCACACGGATGTGATGTTGATCGCAGAAGTCCAAGAACTTTTTGCCGGTGAACAGAGTGCCGTTGTCGGTGATGATGACGTTGGGAATCCCAAATCGATGGATTATGTCGGTGAAGAAAAGGACGGCCTGCTCGGAGCGGATGTTGGTGATGGGTCGAGCCTCGATCCATTTGGAGAATTTGTCAATGGCCACCAACAAGTGGGTGTACCCTCCTTTCGCCTTTTGTAGAGGTCCTACCAAATCGAGCCCCCAAACTACAAATGGCCAGGTGATGGGGATCATCTGAAGAGCGTGGGCGGGCAGGTGCGTCTGCTTGGCGTAAAACTGGCACCTGTGACACGTGCGTACGAGCTCGATGGCATCTGCCACGGCCGTCGGCTAGTAGAAACCCTGTCGAAAAGGGTTTCCCACGAGGGTTCGTGGAGGAGCATGGTGGCCGCAAGCCCCCGAGTGTAGGTCTTCAAGGAGTTTTCGACCTTCTTCCACGGTGATGCAACGCTGTAAGACCCTCGTCGGGCTTCGTCGATATAGCTCGTTGTCTTCGCCATATATCACATATGACTTGACCCGTCGAGCGATACGACGGGCCTCTGACCGATCTTCTGGCAGCTCGCCATAGATTAGGCAGTTGAGGTATGGTGTGCGCCAGTCGAACGGTCGGCCAAGCTGTCGTTCTACCTCCATCACTTCAGCCGCCATCAAGAGTGTGTCGACGGTGTTGGTTGGCTGGGCAGGAGCTGCATCGACGCCAGCCCCCGAGCCTAAGTCGACGGATGGCTCGTAGAGATCTCTCGAGAACGCGTCAGGTGGCACCGTGCCTCGAGTCGATGCGATCTTGGCGAGTTCGTCGGCTGCCTCGTTGTAGCGTCGGGCGACATGGACAAGCTCAAGACCATAGAATTTGTCCTCGAGTCGACGGACTTCTTTGCAGTATACTTCCATTTTCGGGTCGTGGCAGCTCGAGGTTTTCATTACTTGGTTGATGACGAGCTGGGAGTCACCTCGGACGTCGAGGAGTCGGACTCCTAACTCGATAGCGATCTTCAGACCATTGACGAGGGCCTCATATTCTGCGACGTTGTTAGATGTGGCAAAATGAATCCTGATTATATACCTCATGTGGACGCCCAAGGGTGAGATGAACAGTAGGCCGGCCCCGGCCCCAGTTTTCATGAGTGACCCGTCGAAATACATCGTCCACAGCTCCGCCTGGACCTGAGTCGGGGGAAGCTGGGAGTCCGTCCATTCCGCGACGAAGTCTACCAGGGCTTGCGATTTGATGGCCTTCCGTGGTGCGTAAGTGAGAGTCTCACTCATGAGCTCGACCGACCACTTAGCTATTCTTCCTGTGGCCTCCTTGCTCTAGATTATCTCACCCAAAGGGAAAGACGTAACCACTGTGATGGGGTGACCAAGGAAGTAATGCTGCAGCTTGCGGCGGGCGAGGATTACGGCGTAGATCAGCTTCTGTATTTGGGGGTAACGCGCCTTGGTCTCCGGAAGCACCTCGCTGATGAAATAGACTGGCCTTTGGACCGGCAACGCATGACCCTCCTCCTGTCTTTCAACTACCACTGCCGCAATGACGACCTGGGTAGTTGACGCGACGTAGAGGAGTAGCAGCTCTGCAGGTTGAGGCGGAACCAGGACTGGCGCCGAGGTCAGCGTATTCTTCAGTCTTTCGAGCGCTTCCTCGGCCTCGGGGGTCCAAGAAAAGCGCTCGACCTTCTTCAGGAGTCGATACAATGGTAACGCCTTTTCTCCTAGTCTCGAGATGAAACGGCTCAGAGCCGCAAGGCATCCCGTGACTCTATGCACGCCCTTGATGTCTCGGATCGGCCCCATTCTTGTGATGGCCGAGACTTTCTCGGGGGTGGCCTCGATGCCGCGCTGCGAGACGATGTAGCCTAGGAGCATGCCTCGAGGCACACCGAAAACACATTTCTCGGGATTGAGTTTGATCCGGTTGGTGCGTAAGCAGCTAAAAGCGATCTCGAGGTCCTAGATCAGGTCTCCTCGCCGCTTTGATTTGACAACAATGTCGTCGACGTAGGCCTCGACCGTCGACCCTATGTGTTCGCCAAATACGTGGAGCATGCAACGTTGGTACGTGGCTCCCGCGTTTCGAAGCCCAAATGGCATGGTCACGTAGCAATACATCCCAAAAGGGGTGATGAAAGAGGTCCCGAGCTGGTCGGACTCTTTCATTTTTATTTGGTGGTAACCAGAATATGCATCAAGAAAAGAAAGGGTTTCACATCCCGCGGTAGAATCGACAATCTGATCAATACGTGGCAATGGAAAAGGAACTTTTGGACATGCCTTATTTAGACTAGTATAATCGACACACATCCTCATTTTCCCATTCTTTTTCTTAACTAATACAGGGTTTGCTAACCAGTCGGGATGATGAACCTCCTTGATGAATTCGGCCGTCAAAAGCTTCTGGACTTCCTCGCCAATGACCTTGCGCTTCTCCTCATCGAATCGGCGCAACCGCTGCTTCACTGGCTTGGAACCGGCTCGAATCTCCAAGGAGTGCTCGGCGACTTCCCTCGGTATGCCTGGCATGTCCGAGGGACTCCATGCAAACATGTCGGCGTTTGCACGGAGAAAGTCGACGAGCACAGCTTCCTATTTGGGGTCGAGGTCAGCGCTGATCGTCAGCACCTTGCCGTCGGAGTTGTTGGGGTCGAGCGGGATCTTCTTGGTTCCTTCTGCCGCCTCGAAGCTGCCCGCGTGGCGCTTAGGCTCTGGAGCCTCAGCGGCCAGGGCCTCGAGTTTCGTGACGAGCTCGGTGGAGTTCTCGACCGCCTCCCCGTACTCGACGCACTCGACATCGCACTCGTACGCGTGCTCGAAAGAAGAACTGACAGTGATGACGCCTTTGGGTCCTGGCATCTTCAGCTTCAAGTAGGTATAGTTGGGTATAGCCATGAACTTGGCATAGCCCGGGCGCCCGATGATGGCGTGGTACGTGCCTCGGAATCCGACGACCTCAAAGGTGAGGGTCTCCTTCCTGAAGTTGGCCGCCGTGCCAAAGCAGACCGGTAAGTCAATTCGTCCTACTGGCAGTGCCTTTTTCCCTGGCACGACGCCATGGAAGCCGCCGGCGCTTGGTTGGAGCTTCCCTCTATCTATGCCGAGGAGGTCGAGGGTCTCGAGGTAGATGATGTTGAGGCTACTGCCACCGTCCATCAGCACCTTTGAGAGCCGGGTGTTGATGATGATGGGGTCGACGACAAGCGGGTAGACGCCTGGGGCGACTACCTTGTCGGGGTGGTCTTCTCGGTCGAAAGTGATAGGTGTGCTTGACCAGCTAAGGTACTGGGGCACCACCATTCTTGCCGTGAAGACCTCCCGACGCTCCCTTTTGCGCTGCCTCGTGGTCAACTGAGTCAAGGGCCCGCCATAAATCATGTAGCAGTCGTGGACGGCGGGGAAGCCGTCGTCATCTTTGTCGTCCTCCTTATTGCCACCCTTCTCTTTTTTGGAGTCGTCACGCACATCTTTCTTGAACCCCAGACCGTCGAAATGTTTTTTCAACATGCGACAGTCCTTGAGCTTGTGGTTGGCGCCTCCCTTATGGTAAGGGCACGGCTCCTCCAGCATCTTGTCGAAGATGCCTCCATCTGGAGGGCCTCGAGGTTTCTTTCGATCCATGGCGGCGACAAGGTTGTCATCGGAATCCTCCCGGTGGAACCGCCGTTCTTTCTGCTTCTTTTTGTTTTTCTTGAGGCCTTGACTGGGGGTCCCATCTTCATCGACGGGCTGCTTGTCTTTTCTCCCTTCAGAGCCGAAGAAGGCGCCGACTGCCTCCTCCCCTGCCGCATAGTTGGCTACTATGTCCATCAGCTCGTCGACGGTCTGAGGTCGATTGCGACCTAATTCCCGCACCAAGTCTCGACTGGTAGTGCCCGAGACGAACGCCAAGATGACGTCGTGGTCAGGGATGTGCGGCAGCTCAGTGCGCTGCTTCGAGAAGCGTCGAGCATACTCTCAAAGAGTTTCTCCTGACTTCTGTTTGCACTTGCTGAGGTCCCACGAGTTCCCAGGCCGTATGTAGGTCCCTTTGAAGTTTCCCTCGAAGACTCTAACCAGATCAACCCAGTTGTGGATCTGATCAGCGGGGAGTTCCTCGAGCCATCGACGGGCGGTGTCGGAGAGGAAAAGCGGGAGTTGCCTGATGATAGCTCGATCGTCTCCTCGAGCTCCCCCCAACTGACATGCCAGCCTAAAGTCGGCTAACCATAATTCCGGTTTGGTTTCGCCGTTGTATTTCGCGACGCTGGTTGGGGGTCGAAATGGACTGGGCAGGGGCGTGCTGCGGATCGCCCTGCTGAAAACCCGTGGGCCCGGTGGCTCGGGAGCCACCCGATCTTCGTCGCTGTCGTACCTGCCACCGCGATGTGCGCTGTAACCGCGCTCTTCCGCGTCCCCGTACCGGCGGCGTCGATTCTCCTCGATGTCGTGCCGTGCGTCGTGTCAACGCTGGTTGTCAACAGGGGGATGAGGGCGGTCTTTCTGCCTCGAGGTGGAGGTTGCTGATGGACTGACACCTCCTTTTCGTTTTGAGGCTGCTCGTCGCGCTTCTCCGTGGCAGCCCCTCGCCATCGAGAAGCTGAGCTTTCGGCTTGTTGAACCGCCGCCACCTGGAGCAATGTCTGTACCTCATCTTGAATGCATCGAGCCTGGGAGTTCGATGGCTCTGGCATGTTATGTAGTAGCATCGTTGCTGCCACTACGTTCTGGCCTGCTCGAGGGAAACGGCTGACAGGTTGCTCTGGCTCTGCGTCACCGACGATCTGTCGATGTACCTCTCGAGCGCGTCTGCGGACACTCCCGCCCGGCGGGTAGGGCAGGTCTTGCTCAAGGATTTGCTCGAGCAGGACGAGGCACTCGCGGTATTCGTCGAGCTTCATCTTGAGCTCCCGCAGCTGCGCGAGCTGCGCGGTTCTGTCTTCCTGTGTAGGGGGGTTGACCTGTCCGTCGTTCCCAGGCGTCCTGGGGTCTTCTCGTGCCACGGGGGCTCGACCGCCCGCAGCAGCATCCTGTGTCTCGTCGGTAGTTTCTACCGCCCCGTCAACGTGATAGCATTCCCTTGTAGGGTCGTAGCTATCTGTCTCGGAGTCGGAGTCTGGTTTGGCGGCGTAGAAACACTCACGTCCCTCCTCCAGCAATCGCTATCTGAGGGAGGTGATCGTGTATCGTCCAGGGCCTAGACGACGGAGGCCTCGTACCTGGGAAAGGTCCGGCTGCTCGGGCGCCGGCCGCCGCGCGCCAGAGCTACGCGGGAGGACCATTAGTCTTTCTACGTTCATCTAGGCGTTTGGGCATATCGCCCTGGCGAGCGATGCCGCGGCGTTGTCCAATCCGAATGGCAGTGCCGTTCTCGGAGCGAACAACCCGTGTGGAAGTAGCCTAGCAGCGGTGGGGGAGAACGCGCGAGACGCGTCCCCTCCCGTCGTTGTGCGGTGCTGAGCCGTCGCGCTTGATGCCCCGTCGCACGGCGCTGCCGACCTGTGGCCCGCTTCCTGCCTTGCACGAGTTGTTGGTCGTGATGAGGCAGAGGGGCCGCGGTGATGATGTCCGCGCCTCTTCTTAGGCGGGGAGGCGTGGTGGTGTGGACGTCTCGGGGCTCCCGATCGTGCTGGCGCGACGCGGGCTCCTCCTGGTCCTCTGACTGAGAGCAAGATCATGTCGTAACCGGAGCCCGTAGACATGAAGTCGAGACTTCCGAACCAAATCACCGTGGAGCGCGGAATCGGCGAGGCGAGAGTAGCCATCTGGAAAGGAGTGGGAAATCGATGAAAAACACGCAGGACCCCTACCTGGCGCGCCAACTGTCGGTGTTTTCCCCACGGGGTGTCACACCAACGAGTAAATTTGTATGCGTGCTCCCTTTCCCAGATGGTGATGCAAGAAGACACAGGGATTTATCCTGGTTCGGGCAAGAGAAGGCCCTACGTCCAGCGGGGGGAGGAGAGTTTGTATTATCTTGCACCTAAGTGCTTGTACAGGGGTGAATACAAGCGTGGTATGAAGTGTGGAGCTCTACTACGTATGAGCGTGGTCTTGTGTCGTGATGTCCCCGCTGTTCTATTCCTGAGTCCCTCCTTTTATAGTTCCAAGGAGAGACCCAAGGTACATGTATAGGCGTCAGAATAGAAGTCGATAGCAGTATGGAGCGCTGACCTACTCGAGGCTTCCGTACCGGCATGGCCTCGAGCCGTCCCGTCTTAATAGTCTGGTGATGATTACGCGTGCCTCTGCATTCTGCTCTGCGCGCCGTCTTGGATTGGTTCGACGGGTGCACGCTTGTATGATCCGGCGGCAAATCCGGCGGAGTGGTTGGGATGTAGCCAGTCGACGCCCAACCCGTCCCCTGGAAGGATCTCTGTCTGGTCGAGGGTCAGATGCCGTACATTGTGCTGATATCTGGAGCGCTGACTTTAGACGTCTCGAGGGGGTCCCGATTAGACGTCCCATCCTTGTTTCCCGCGCCCTGTCGTGCCCTGGGTCGTTCAGCGGGAAGGCTACAAAAAGATCGTTGGGACGGAAGCCTGTTCCCTATCACGCTTCCCGTGACCTGTGTGTTAGGTGGGGAAGCATTAGGCGCCTTTAATGCTCCGGCCCGCGTGCGCGCGTCAGGCGGCGGGCGGCGTCCTTGCGCTCGACGCCCCCCGGTTCGCGTGAGCCTGTTCCGTATTCGACGGTAACCGGCGCTCGACGCCTGATCGATTCGCTCGACGCTATTTCCGTCTTCGAGGTTGCGGCCGTCGATGGCGGCGCATACGTAAGATTAGAGCGTCGAATTGAGGGCCTCGACCGTCGTACGAGCAATCTCGTAATGCGCATCGCTGAGGGTACCCCTTACCGATACCCTCGACAGGTAGTAACAAGATAACTTGAGCATTTATTTCACAAGGGGAAACAGAAATATTTTTGGTTATTCTCTCTCGGATTAGGAGCAGAATATTTTTGGGTGATTCTGGAGATGGAAATGGATGGATATATGTGGATGGTACTTCCGGAGTAGAAGTAGCATATATGAGTGAACGTGCAAGTGAAATCTTGATTTAACCACATGACAAGCTCCTAAGGGTCTACACAGCTTGACCACACTCAATGCTCATAAGCAGTAAATAGTAAATGTGTGGCTCAAAGTCTAGCAAGCATGTATATATGGCTGTGGTAGGAATTTAAGCTCTCATCATACAGGAACTCATCATGCAACATTTTAAAGATTTTCAAAGATAAAATTCTCCAGAATTCTAGCATCTCTAGGAACAGATAAACAGCAGCTCAACCTTCCCATATCGTATCCGTTAACAACTTAGACTTCAGATCAAGTTTTCATCCCACAAGTTTAGGTCTAGGGCAAGCTTTAAATTATAACAGTTATATCTAAACTTGAGAGAGAACTTAAAATTTGCAAATTAGACAGAGCAACTATTTATCATATCCATGCTTAAGTTTTATTTAGATACAGATTAGCATAGCCACTTAAACACACTAAGCAAAAGACATATATAAGCATAAAATCTTTATTTGGTTTTCCCATAGTTTATGTGTATTTTAATATTCTAAAATAATATAAGTATAAAAATAGATAGAAATACTTATCGAGGTAAATGGGGGTGCTCTCCCCCAAGCTGAATTTTGACGTAATTTCTCTTAATGTAGCTAGCAGGTGGCAGAGGTGTATTTGAAAGTCAGCAGTATTCTGACAGCGATTAGAATGTCCTCCATCTGCCAGTCTTCTTGATTCTTAAATTCTGTGGAGCTCAAATAGACAACATAGCTTGTGGAACTGATTAAGTGTTAGCATAAATATCTAGCCTTTATCATGTTGAGACTTCTTAATAATTGTTACTCCCTGTTTTTATATTTTTTTTATTTTATAAAGCAGAAATGAAATATTTATTTTATTTTGATGCCACCACAGTGAATGTACTTATGGGTTTTATGCCACTCGTCCACTCACATGGGGCTTACAGTTTTTTTCACCTTTTTATTTTCTTTTTAGGATAGTGCGAACATGATTAACTAAGTAAACTAATTGAAATAATTAAAAGGAAAAGGGTAACTACCAAGTTTACCTCTTGGCAGGGCGTTCGGTGTTTTTAAGTCCTCCGAACGGGACTCTCCAATTTCTTAATCGTCCTGAGGTTCGTTGGGTGGCGAAGTCGGTACTTCCGGTAGCGCCTCCTCTTCATGTATAGTTATCTTCATTTTCCATACCTGACTCGGTGCTTCAATCTCCTCTGGATAATTTTGTTTAAACTCTACGTCTTCTGACCTTACAACTTCTCCTTCATAGTCTGCCCATCCGTCCTTGATGATTTGCCTCCTCTGGTTGCAGTTGCGTCTCTTTCTGACCTGCTTAGATTCTTCAATGATATAGTTAGGGTCAGTAAAATAACGGCGTACCTTCTCTGAGGGGAAGTGCATATGGACTTCTCCGGTTCCAATGTAGATAATTGCTTTAACGGTGCTGAGGAACGGTCTTCCAAGGATGATGGGTGGATCATACTCGTCTTCTCCCATGTCAACAACTTGAAAGTCTGTGTAGACAAAGTGTTTATCTATTTTGACTGGGACATCAGATACTATCCCTTGAACTTCTCGAAATGTCTGATCTGCCATCTGGAGCTGAATGTATGTTGGTCTTAGTGGCATGGTCCCGAACAAGAGCCGATAAGTGACTGCGGCCATTATGTTGACGCCCGATCCGGTGTCGCAAATCGTCTTGTAGAAGTTATATCCATTTATGGAGTAGTAGATGCTTGGCATTCCTGGGTCATCCTTCTTGGTCAAAAACGGTGACTTAAGTTGGTGATCTTGGCCTCCATGGACTACAGTGAGCATCTTAGCTGACTCGGTCCACACTTGCTTGTTCCTGTTTCTCCTGTTGGTCCTCTTCCTTGATTCACGTCTGGATTGATCTGGAATTTGTGTAGTCTTGTTCTTGAAGAAAAATGTCTCCTTCTTCCCTTTGACGTAGAAACTGATCTTGGCAGCACTGGCGTAGATGATAGCTCCCGTGGTGTTCAAAAATGGCCTTCCTAGGATGATAGGTGCTCTCTCATCATTTCCGGTCTCTACCACTACGAAGTCTGCTGGGGCATACAAGGTACCAACTCGGACACAAAGGTTCCTCGCTATTCCTTTTGGAAAAGTTATCATCTGATCTGCAAACTGCAAAGACATGGTTGTCTCTAATAAAGGATATGTAAAGAGCTTCTCATAGAGTACCCTGGGTATAATGTTGACGCTAGAGCCAAAGTCACAGAGTGCTTCTGGAACGTCCACCATGCCGATGGAGATCGGGATGACGGGGCGTCCTGGATCGCCTCTCTTGACCGGCAGACGGTCAGTAGAAAATTCAGTGACGGGGTTACTCCAATTACCTGCATCAAACACGTCTACAAGATTTGCAGATTCTAATCCTTCCGGTTGTGATGGTATACCGGGGTTAGTAGTAGGAACAGCAGCAGCAATTTGATTTAACTGAGATTCAATCATTTTATTAAAGCTAATTTGATTCTTGATGGCAGTAGAGAAATTATCCATTCTATTATTTATATTTTCTAGCATTTTATCATTTGATGCCAATTTCTTGGACAGGTTATCCATTAGCTTTCCTTGATTAGACACTAACTCTCTCAAAGGTGGAAAATTATTATTATTGTTGTAAGAATTGTTACCTTGATAATTACCTGAGTAGTTAGGCCTCTGTTGATTCCAACCTTGATTTTGTTGAGGACGGTTGTAGTAGTAGTTGTTGTTGTTGTTGATGTAGTTCACATCCTCAAGCATCTCAGGGCAGTGGTTGCCTGAGTGTCCAGTGTCTCCACACTCCTCACAAGTCATGTGAGAGTCGTAGATGTGCATAACTTCTTTCTTGTCTCCAGCTCTATCATCGAGCTTCTTCATGAGCAGGTCTAGCTTTGCAGACAGCATGTCTACCTCCTTCAGCTGATGCATACCTCCACCTCTCTTGCGTGTCTGGGTCCTCTCTTCATTCCAGCTTTGGTTGGACGCCATCTTCTCCACAAGAGCTGTGGCTTGTGGTATAGTAAGTGATAAGAATGCTCCTCCAGCTGCAGCATCCATGGTCTCTCGGGCACTGTTGCTGAGCCCATGATAGAACGTTTGCATCAATAGCCAACTCTCCATTCCATGATGGGGACATTCTAGGATGTAGTCTTGAAAGCGCTCCCATGCTTCTGGAACAGATTCATCATTTTGTTGCTGAAAACTTGTAATCTTCCCATGGAGAGCATTGGTCTTGCCCATGGGAAAGAACTTAGCCAGGAAGTTTGTTGAGCAGAGTGCCCACGTAGTATTCTTCTCCTTTGTAGCGTAGAACCACTGCTTCGCTCTTCCTAACAGTGAGAATGGGAAGAGGCGAAGTAGTATAGCGTCTTTGGAAACTCCTGCTATGGTGAATGTGTTGCAAATCTCCGGGAAGTGTTGTAAATGAGCACTAGCATCTTCGTGTGCCTTCCCACAGAACTGGTTGGATTGCACCATGTTGATAAGTCCAGGCTTGAGCTCAAAGTTGCCATCGATCTCTGCAGCAGGTCTAGTGCGGATGTTGTTCGTAGTGCGAGCTGAGAACTCGCGGATCAATTTGTTCGCCATGGCTTCGAACTCTGAAGACAAGTTCCGGTGATCTTCTTGATTGGATGAAGCTTCTTGCTGAAGTGTTGATGATTTCTTTAGCTTGGCTCTCATCTTCTTGAATAATGCTTCAGGATTGTCAACAAAATTCCCTGGAAGATGTCTTCTATTCATACATTCCCCTGCATAAGATAAAATAGAAAAATATCGGGGTAAAACTGTATGAGAGAATAGATAAGCTCAATCATATTAGTCATGCGAATGATAACTCAAAATCTTTTATTCCATTCCTGATTGGTAATCAACCTTCTCCGGCAACGGCGCCAAAAATGCTTGTTGGGTATTCTTAACATCATTACTAAAAGTAGACTAAGTTCTAAATCTAGCAACGGTGCCAAAAATGCCAAACCTATCCCTCACACCACTTAAGCCAAGTTGTCATCCCCAGCATGATATAAGAGACGCGGTATTGAAATATGCAATTGCTCTTCTAAATAAATAATGAATTGGATCTGCAAGCGCACAGATTAATACCGATGTAGCATTTTAACCGGGAAGTATTCCAGGTATCGTTATTTATATTTTTACCACTGGGAAGGGATTAGCAATCATCACTAATGATTACAGAATAGAATATGAGATTGAGCATCTATCATTGCATGTAAAATTGAGAACATTATATCTAACTCTTCATACAGGGATAAGTGTCACATAAAAGATATATGAAATAATAATAGTGACAAGGATAACTAATCTGATCTAGCCACATAATAAATATGATAAGCACCTCAACTAGATACTCTAGAAAGTCATTAGAATGGTATTAGAACGAACTACAAGAATATTCCCTAAGTTATTCTCAACTATATAGTCGAGCATATCATAGTTAGTGCAAGCATACTTAGCAATCATTGCGAGACAAGACTACGCCAATGCATAGTGATATTAGCAAGGAATATGAGAAACATAGCAATCACTCCCCTGTAATAATGTTGCTCTGCCAGCCCAATACATGAGAGGGGGACTATATAAGAATCAATGAAGCTGTCACTATCACGAACCACCCCACGATCTGGCATATTGGGTACAATCGCAGATAAATACGGTATAAGCACCACGCCTACACAATATCTATCATTTACCCATGGATCCGATGGATAAATGCTATACGATCTAAGCATGTATATAGATCCAATCTAACTAAGCCAAGTACATAACTATGATAAACTAAGAACAATATAATTTTGAATATAAGCAAGTAGAGCAAAGTCATAAGCAATATATTGAAGTAGAACAAAGTCATATTCATAATATTGAAGAACAAAGATAATTAGAAAGCAATTAGAAGCACAATTAGAGAATTACCAAGAATCCTCTTGACAGATCCGGAAACCAATCGAAGATTGACTCTTTCTAGTTCTAATCCTATGTAGCTATGCTAATCTAGATATCTAATTGATGTGGTGGCTCTAATCTTGATCAGAGGCTTCTTCTCCCTTGATGGAACAATGAATTAGGGTTGAGAGGCTCTCTCCTCCAGGGGCCAGGGGGTCTGGTTTTATAGTCCCTTCAAGTGAATATGGGCCCTTGGATCAAACCGACATAGATTGTATGGTTTAGATTCATCCTTTAGGTCGGTGGAGATCTCCCGCAAAGCAGAGTCCTGATTGGACTCAGGAGGTGGGCGGGCGCCCTGACCAACTGGGCGGCCGCCCAGGGTCTGGCCCCGTTTCGCCTCCGCTTCGGTCTCGTGGCTTCTGGAGTCTTCTAGATGTAAGATAATTGCGCAGCACGTTAATATCTTTACGTAATCCCGACATGTGGGCCTTTCTTCCGTATTTCCTGATAACCCCCTGCAGAAATAGACAAACACCAAAACTCGTGGAATTCTGTCAGATAAAACCCTAAGTCTAGATCTTAATTTCATTTGGATCCTTTTCTTTATTTATTTGATAATTAAATTTGATACTTAAGGACCGTCAACACCACATCATTTAGAGTGCTAAAGTGCTTAGGGTAGGGGTCGGTCGACCCCTACATTGGCCAATCTCTGTAAAATAGTTCATATATGTTGCAAGATTCCCTGCCATGATTCAAAATTTTGAAACATAGTGCTTATGGGGAGGTCGGTCGACCCCCACATTGGGGTGTTCACCACTTGCCCTTCTTTCCCTATAAATACCCATGCATTGTGAGCTCATTTCCACACCCAAAACCACAAAAATTATCTCGAGCTCACAATCCCTCTTCTCTCTTCTTAGTTGCATGATATTTCTCAAGATTAGAATAGTTGTCTAGAAAAAAAAAATATTTAGTATTGCATAGGAGTAGAAGTAGAAAAAGTTTGGTTGTTTGTGTTGTGTAGGAAAATGGAGAAAACATTCCTCTCCTGAAGTCCAAAGGGGTTGAGTGTTGTTCTCAAAGCTCTCACCACTCTATTGAGGGAAGCCATGACAGGATGGAGGAAGGTGAGAGTCACCATCAAGTGGTGCTCTATGAACCTCCTCCAAGAGCAGTGGAGTCTGATGAATGAACTCATGTTAACACCGGGAGAGCTATCAAGTTCAACAACCTAAAGGAGAGCGGTTTCCGCCATACAAGCATCCTCAACCCGGCCCTTGTGGACCACACAGGTATGACTAAAGAATTCAATGATATTTGAATACCATTGGTTTGGGAGGTTTTTATTGAGTACCTTAAACTTGGTATAGAAGTGCTCACTAAAGAATTTTTATGCACACTAAAATTGACTCATAACATTTCGCATGTGTGGGCAAGAGTGTAGCTGTACTTGGGGTCTTCTAACCACCGCTCTAGGTTGTGACTTTGATTGTACAATTGACTTAGACACTACCATGACTGGATTTAACAAGAGTATTTTTTGATGATTGCTCTGTGGATATTTGGGAACGCAATAAGGAATTGATCCGCAAGCGCACGGATATCGGTGAGCACTTCACCCGGGAGGTTATCCAGAGTATCGTATTTATTTTTTTACCACTAGGAGAAAGAGTGCATCTGACTAACCCGGTCTATTACTACTAACCCTTTAGGCAACAAAGAATGTTTCTCGATGTGAGTGATAAATAGAGAAGACTACAACCGTAATCTCCTTCTAACCTTGGTAAGGATGATCTACTGTTCTATTGGGGAGGCTAACGGAATCTAGACACCACAAAGGATGTTCAATCCGCACCTATAAACCCTATCCTTCCTGCTAACGAGATATGGTCTGCAAAGGTAACTCGGAAATGTCACTACAAGAATCCTGTGATTTTTTGACTTTCCATTTATGTCATTACATATGAAAATAATGTCATAACATAAGAGTTGTGACAATTAGTTGACAAAAAACTATATGTCAAAAAATCACTGTCATAAATGGATCATGTGACATCTGTATATTCTTTGTCATAAGGTATGACATTGGTTATTGTCATAATATCTGAGACCTCGCCATGCCAAAAATTCTAATTAGTGACGCGTCTAGAGGCTCATTAGTGACGCATATAGCCAAACTGCGTCTCTGATAACAGTTTGCAAAAACAAAAAAAAAAGAAATCTAGATCCACAGTGTACATTTTTGAATCCCATGTTTCACAATATGATATATTTCACACCAGTACACACATAGTTCACACTTCACAGTATATACAGAAAGTTCTTATGATCAAAATACACAACAATGTTGAACTGTAAGTAATTGCATAGAGTATCCTCCAGAACTACAAAGTAATGGTTGCTTTATAGAATAAATGTCTATACATATACCTCCTAGCTACTTCCTTTCCTCTCAGCTCAATGTAGGCCAACCGATCCTAGGCTACAACAAAACAGCAGACAGTTAATTAAAGAAATAAATGTAAGAAAGTCATTATGCTAAATTGTTTTCTATAAAACAGCAGGTCGAGGTGCATAGCATACATAGTGAATGATCTCTAATGGCAAATATACTTCCTAGTATGTAAACATATTATCAATGAATATGCAAATATACCATTCATGACAACCCCGACTATTTATCTATGGTTTAGTAATTGGAATTTTACAAGCTGAAAAATAGACCAACAACAAAAACTAGTTAAACTAAATTTCAACACACAAATAATGGAGACAAAAGGTTGGTGCCTGAAAGAAGGAACAATGAGTATGCCCACCCAATTATGTAGGTGCATTGCAAATCTGCATGGTGCTTCGCCAAGCTACCAAATAGAAAGAACAAATTCAATTCTACTACTCTAATAAAATAGCTGCTGGCGCAACGAGAAAGCCAAGGTGACGAACTGACCTTCACAATGTCGCCAACATTTTTACAATCCCAGTCAGGCGAGTGCCCCCGGTCTCGGACCCTCTCCCTCCTCCTGTATCTCTCTCCTCCTCTGCTCGCCTTGCCCCCTCTCTGGTGCGGCCGTCAGGGGATCTGGATGAGGTGGCGGCGCCATCCAGATCTGGAGCAGGGAGGCAGCGGCGCAGCGCCTGCCATGTCTGAGTGGAGGGAGGAGGACGATGACGGCGCCCGCTGCCCAGGCCCTCGCCAGCGCCCGCGAATGCTCCCTCGTCGGAGCCCGCTGCCTAGACCCTCGCCGGCGCCCGCGAATGCTCCCTCGTCGGCATCCGCTGCCCAGGCCCTCACCGGCGCCCGCTGGACGCCCCCCTCTCCAGTAACCGCTGGATCCGCCCCTCGCCGACGCGCACTGGACGCGCCCCTCGCCGGCGCCTGGTGGACTCGCAAATGCAGTGGGCGTGCGGTGGCAAAGTCTAGAGTGGGCGAGCAACAAGTCCACGAGTCCACGGCCTGGCTATGTGCCTTAGCTACTCATATTTGAATAAATATAATTATATACGCTAATTAAGCAAAACAACTTGCCTTGCTCAGTGGTAAATAGGTTCGAACCCTCCTTGCTACAATATTTTTTATGGAATGGCATTTTTCTAGAAACAGAAATCAGGTTGACAAAAAAACAGAGCAAAAAGAAAAAAAAATCTACCAACGTGGAATTAGACATGCCAACATGGACAAGAGTATTTTAAATATTTATAAAAATATTTTTTGGCACCCAACCTATGTCAATTTTTTTTGACATTTATATATTAGGCCTCATGACATAGTGAATATTGTCATAGTATGAAATTATAATAGTTCTATGACATTTATTATGACATCCAGCTTTTTTATGTCACTAGGTCAAAATGCCTATTACTGAATGTCATAATCTGGATGATATAATGACATCATGGTCTATTGTCATACTAAATATGTCAAAAAATCATGCATTTCTTGTAGTGTGTCACGTTCCTCGCTACTACCACGGTCTAGCTAGTCAGGGAATATCTATGAATATCCTAGCTTAAACACCACGTCTACGCTAGAGATGATTACTCTAAACTCTACGCGAAGAGATTAAAGTAAACTCATAAACCAAAAGAACAATAAAACAAGAACTTACTAGAAGTTGAAATACTGAAGAATCCTAGGAGCAAGCCTCGGGTTAGCAGAACTTGATCCCGCAGGTACAAGCTCGGAGTAGACACCGACAGGCCGGCCTTCCTCCGATCTACACCTCCACTCTATCTCTCTCAATCTAGTAGAAACTAGAAGATCTATTTCTACTCACATTGGTTGCTAAGCCTAAAAGAAATTTTATTTAGAGAAGAGGTTTTCCTTCGAGGGCTCCCCTCAACTCTATGATAAACTTGTCTCCTCGAGGAGCCAGGGGGTCTAGTTTTATAGTCCCCTCAAGTGAACGTGAGCCATTGGATCAAACCGACATTGATTGGACGGTTATCCTTGATCCTTTAGGTCGGTGGAACGTCGTGTGCGAAAAGAATCCTGATTGGAGTACAGAGGGGGGCGGGCGCCCAGGTCCTCAGGGCGGGCGCCCTTGGCCTGGCCCCTTTCGGCCTCTGCTTCGTTCTTGTGGCTTCTGGAGTCTTCTAGATGGTAGAAAATTACGCGGTGCGTTGATATCTCTATGTAATCCAGACATGTGGGCCTTTCTTCCTTATTTCCTGATAACTCCCTGCAGAAACAGATAAACAACAAAACTCGTGGAATTCTGTCAGATCAAACCCTAATTCTAGGTATTGTTTGTATATTGGTCCTTTCTCTTGTTTATTTGATAATTAAAATTGATACTTAAGAACCGTCAACAAATACCCCCATACTTAGGCTTTTACTCGTCCTCGAGAAAAGGATGGTTAAGACCAATATCTGGGATAAAACATTTAAAATATTCTCTTCATAACTGCAGGGTGTTAAAATCCACTGTGAACTATAGTCAGGGAAGTATATGGTTAAGAGTAGAGATCATTTCTTCTCAATCCTGTTACTTGGAGTTTTTGTATATTTTTGAAAGAAAGTTAGCATACCTTTTATCCTCATAGGTCTTCTCAGATCACTCATTATCTTTTATATATCTCACTGAGGCTGTTTTAATTTGAAAAAATTCTCAAGCATACTTACTTTGTATTTATTGCCTGGTCAAAATAGGATCCGAGGAGGGGAATGTCATACTCTTAGATCAAAGACTTTGGAAATTAAAAAACTTGTCAACTCTTGCTGGCATATTGCTTATTAGAGGGACCATGGGCTATCATTTTCTTCTTTTCTCTTCTTTTTTTTAAGTGGATACCGAGATACCCCTAATTCTACTGCTGGACACTAGTCCATTTTTCTGAGAGGTTATCGAGCACTTGCTCCTTTTTATTTCCTCAAAATATCTTTATTTTTGCATAGCCCATGCCTCTAATGCAATAATACTTTGGAAGAGTGAATCTTTCTGAATAAATGTCTTGATCTTAGGAGCATGATAAATCTCTCAACAAGGGTCTAACTCATTTTGAACAAACTCAATATAGAGTAGATAGCTTTTATAATCATAACTAATATTTTCAGTTTTATCAGGCATATAAAACACTGAGGATGGTAGCTAGAATTTTGAAGATTTTGAAATAAATTGTCCAAGCAACATTGATATCAAGAATAAGAAACTCATACTTTACCATTCCACACTGACTTAAGTAACACAGGGTTTTAAAACTTTTTTCAATAATTGCAAGTTTCAGAAAATATCACAGAGTGAGATTGATCATATTTAGAAACATATTAAGCTTATTAATTTATTATGTCGGAATCAGTATTCTGCATAATCCAAGATATGTGTATCTGTAAAGTAAAGTATGTAGAGTGTGTACCTGAATTGTGGAGTGGTGTAGTCGAAGTGTGTTTGGCGTGTCGAGGGATCTCCCCCATACTTGTTTTCTGCTTTATTGCACAAAAATAAAGTAGAGACACGCAAGACATAATAATAATAATAATACTCTTTATTAATCTTGAGGCATTTATTAGAACCGACTAGTAGCAAACTGACGATAATAGTAGCAAACTGACAACAATAGTAAACCTAAACCGAATTTAAAGATAAATGACTAAGATGCATTGCCTCAAGGTCTAATCTAGATAACTTAGCGGCGCTCTAATTCCTTAATCTTCTTATTGGCACTGGCAAGATCCTGCCTAAGGCCTAGTATAACGGTGTTGTGGTTAGAGAGTTGCCTAGTGAGGGAATTAATCGAGGACTGGAGGTCTATGATAACTCTGTCTAGCCTGCGAACGTCCTCATCAATATCTACTATAGTCTTGCAACGCTTGGGAGGTGTCTCCAAAGCATTGAGAGCATGCTTCGGGGCTGCCTTTAGAGGGATGAAACGGACTTTGGCTGCTCTAATCTCTTCGAAATAAGGTCTTTCCTCCTCTGTAGTGTAGCGTATGCTGCTGATCTCGCCGCTCCGATTGGTCTCGACTCCAACGACCCTCTCATTGGGTCTAGGTGGAAGGATCCTCGTGCCGGTTGGCACCTTGATGGTGGTCTTCGTCTTGGATGATGATCCCTTGAGGAGTAGGGGTTGTGGCGGTGCGGTGAGAACTAGTTGAGCATGATAGGATTTGGCGAAGCTACGTTGGCGTAATGGCATGGCTTCTAGCCGTCGCTCTGTGTTGGCCGGGACGAGAGCACGGGCGTCGGCGTCTTCCTTAGGCTTCATGTTGAGGTTGAAGGGGACGACTTCCCAATCGTAGTGGAACTCTTCAGGCATTGGAGCAGCGAGGGACTAAATAAGCTCTAATTGAAGAAGAAGAGAAGGCTTGGGTGTTGACACTTGCTAACACCACTTGAATACTAGGTTGTCATCCCCAGCATGGCACTAGAGTGTACTATGGTATTTATACGCACATAGATAATCCGCAAGCGCACGGATACCGTTATAGCTTTTACCCGGTTAAAGGTTTTATCGTATCCACAGGGAAACAGGAGAACCAACTACACTCTAACTTAATCAAGATAAGTAAATAGGTGTAAATAGGAAAGATGGTAGAATCGAATAATAACAATATTAAAGGTAAGATAACAATGGGTGATAATATGGGAATAGAGAGTAGAGTAATTCTAGTATATGGGCGATGGTAGCAGAATAGAGAGGATAACTATGGTTTCTCTACTTCAAAGGGGTATGTCTATGTCTGGGACGAACCACGTGATAAGAGTACACCACAAAGGATGCTTATCCTTAGGCCGATAAACCCTACCCGTCTTGCTAACGAGAGGTGGACTACAGAGGACCAACATAACTGTCACCTACGCAGCCTACCACATGATCCAGCTAGACAGGGGATATCCACAAGTAATCTAGGTCTAAGCACCATGCTTACACCTATACTACAACTCTAACCTATCGGGTCCTATAGATTAGAAGTACTCAAAAGAGTTGTGAACCAGAACATACATGATTAGTAATTGCATAATGAATTAGAAGTAGATTACTAGAGTCACGACGAAGTACAACCGAAGGAAGAACCGACAGGCCAGCCTCTCCTCTAATCCTCCTTCACTCTCCATCTCGCTACTATCTAGATCTACTCTAGTTTAGAGAAGAGAGGAGAGCTCTCATCTCTAAACCCTAGCTTTTGCTCTGTCTATGAATAATGAATAATGATCAAGGGGTTGCCTCCTCCAGGGGCAAGGGGGTCTGGTTATATAGTCCCCTCAAGTGAAGCTGGGCCGTCAGATCAAACCGACATTGATTGAACGGTTATTCTTGATCCTTTAGGTCGGTGGAGCATAATCCGTGAGGTTGAACGTGATTGGCCACTGTAGCAGGGCGGGCGCCCTGCCCCCGAGCCCGCTCGTCCTCCCGTTCGTTCCCGTGGCTTCTGGAGTCTTCTAGATGGTAGAAAATTGCGCGGCACGTTAATATCTCTATGTAAACCCGACGTGTGGGCCTTTCCTCCATATTTCCTGACAACCCCCTGCAGAAATAGACAAACACCAAAACTCGTGGAATTCTGTCAGATAAAACCCTAAGTTTAGGTGTTGGTTGTATTTGGATCATTTTCTTTGTTTATTTGCTGATTATATTTGGTACTTAAGGATCGTCAACAACTCCCCCAAGCTTACCTCTTGCTCGTCCCTGAGCAAGGATGGACTCAAGATTTTATTTCACAGGGAAAACAGGAATGGGATAATGTAGCAAGTGGTAGTAACCAAAATAGCTCGAGCATTTATTTCACAGGGAAAACAGGAATGGGATAATGTTTTTGGCTATTCTCTCCCGGATAGGAGTAGAATAATTATGGGTGAATCTGGAGATGGAAATGAGTGGATGTATGTGGATGCATACTTCCGGAGTAGAAGCAGCATGTATGAGTGGACGTGCAAGTGAATCTTTATTATAACCACATGACAAGCTAATAAGGGTCTACATAGCTTGACCACACTCAATGCTCATAAGCAGTAAAAAGTAAATGTATGGTTCATAGTCTCATAAGCATGTATATGTGGCTGTGGTAGGATTTTAATCTCTCATCATACAAGAACTCATCATGCAACATTTTAAAGATTTTCAAAGATAAAATTCTCCAGAATTCTAGCATCTCTAGGAACAGATAAACAGCAGCTCAACCTTCCCATATCATATCCGTTAACGACTTAGACTTTAGATCAAGTACTCTTCCCACAAGTTCAGGTTTAGAGCAAATCTTAATTCATAACAGTCATGCCTAAACTTGAGAGAGATTTCAATTTTGAGAACTAGTCATGGCAGAGCAACTATTCATCATTCCTATGTGAGAGCTTATCATGAGGGTTCATAGCAAACTTTATTTATTTATTAATTTATTTATTTTGCAAACTAAGTATAGATATATATATATAATATATATAAGAATAAAATCTTTATTTGGGTTTATATGATTATGCATCTTTTTACTATTTGAGTAAAGTATAAATGCGAGTAAAAACACTTAGCTGGATAAATGGGGGTGCTCTCCCCCAAGCTGGATTTTGACGTAATTTCTTCTGATGTAGCTAGCAGGTGATGGAGGTGTATTTGAATGTCGGCAGCACCTAGACAGCGATTAGAATGTCCTCTGTCTACTAGTCTTCTTTGATCCTTGAATTCTGTGGAGCTCAAATAGACAACAAGGCTTTGTGGAACTAGTTAAGTGTTAGCATAAATATCTAGCCTTTATCATGTTGAGCTTCCTCTAATAAATATTACTCTCTTTGGTAGGATCATAAATTTATTTTTATATTTTCATTTTATAGGATAGGAATATATTTATTTTATTTTTACACCACCACAGTGAATGTACTTATGGGTTTTATGCCACGAGCATACTCACATGGGGCTTACTATTTTTAACATCTTTTTATTTTTTTTCAAGATAGCATGAATAACTAACAAGCTATTTAAGGAAAGTAAATAATTTAAGGGAAAAGGGAATGCAGAAAAGATAAATATGGATAACTACCGATTTTACCTTTCGGCGAGGGTTCAATGTTTTAAGTCTTCTGAACAAGACTTCTCACTGTGTTCATTCTTCAGGTGTGTCATTTGATTCAGGTGTGGACCTTGACATCTGCACCTCTTAATACGGTGTCACCCATGTTCTTCGTTTGCCCAGTAGTTCGAAGTGCGGCGGTGGCAGTATCCTGCTCAGTGTGTATGTGCTCGTAGATCCAGGTCCTTTACTTGGTAGAGTCTGAGAGTTATAAAACTCCTCCATGTTTTGCTCGAAGTGTACCTGCTCATAGAGACAAAGCAGAGATCTAGTGCATGGGTCCTGTTGGTGGAAAACACCAACAGAACCAAAAGTGTATTTGTTCTTCTCTAACCTTAAGCATAGTGAGCAAGACAAAGTTGATGGATGATAAGTTCATGAGTGTAGTACTAATAACATTTGTCAGATCAGAACGCTCAACCTTATGGAAAGATAATCTATCTATGTATATGTCTTTTTCTTTATATCTCTCAAAGATTGAATGTGTAACATTTTGGCTCATATGATTAGGAGTGTGGGATCATGGAGGTAGTACTAGGAACAAAGACTAAAGGACTAAACATGCTGAATCAGTTGGGTTGGTTAATTTGGAGTTATAAATCATACATGTTTGTCTCTTTATTTATGTGAACGCCAGAACCAAGGAGAAGTTTATAAAAGTGATAATTAGATATCTTAAGATGTTACCTTACTTGAAGAGTGATGGTACAGTATCACCTTGTGGAAGCTTTCCTTTCTTAGCGGTTGTTCATCTTGGTTATGTACTTTGTCTCCTTCCATGGATCATCTCTCTATGATGAATGAGCTATGTCCTCCTTGTGTAAATTGTTAAAATTTATGTGTCTCTCCCTTTGTCTTCAATATGAATTTATCTCAGGACTTCCCAAATTGATATTGAAAGTTTTTCTGCACGGGTTCGTGCGACAAAATATACCAATGTCTACACAAGCAGTTTTTAGTTCAATAACCGAACTAGACTCCATGTCTAATCAGAAAAAGAAAGGTTGTTTAACCTAAGCACCATGCTTAATTTAAAAGCCAATAGAAGTATGTGCAATACTTCCAAACTAACACTTACTAGGATAAACAAAGGTACGTGATGGCATTTATAGAGATCTACTCAAATGGAGATGAAGTAGTGTGATTAGTATTTAACAAATTGAGCGTGTCTCAAAGGTAGGGACAACCAACATAGCAACATGACAAAGGATGTTTTTATGTAAAGTACTCCCCCAAGCTTGAATTTTGCAAAATTCAAGTTTGGGTGAATTTAATTCAATGTTGTATGATGATTGGTTGGACAAACCTTGTCCTTGTTATTCATCCGATCTTCTTGCTCCAAACTTGGAAAGGTTAGTGACAAGAATACCTGAAGGAATATTTTCACAATTATCTTTATATGCTCAATACACAAGGTAATGTTGCAAATAATTAAAAGCTCATATTATGATCTGATCAGTGCTTATTTTAGGACACTAAGCTTGTCCTTGGGAAACCATCAATTTATGTCGGCGAAGTGGTTTCCCTTCCAACGCTGACCTATATCAAGATCAACTTAACGAGATCTACAATATTTATTATAGACATATGCATCGACAACCGTCCTTTTAAAGTTTTTATAAATAGAAAGGAAGAGGGGGTTGGAGACCTCAAGTGTGGTGATGTCGGAGAGACCAATAGATTGGGAAGATGTTGCATATAAGCATGGAGTAAACGAAGTGGCTATGAAATAAATTCCATGCTCATTAATGTTATCTTCGTCTCCAATCTGAATGTTCAGAATTTCTCCTGGATTGGTCTCACCTATGTCCTCTTCTGTAGTTGGATAAATCTCATCTTCAAAGGGAGTCAAGAACTCACCATTTGAAATTGAGCCAAAGTCAGAATCCATTAAGGCTTCTTCCTTATCCATCCATTCTACACATTCTAGCCATTTGGAACTTGTGAACATCGAAGGGGAGCAGATAGAATTTTCTATATGGCTTAGCTCTCCTTCACTTGATATATCATCCTCGACTTCTTCATAATAGGAACCAGGACATTCTCTAAGAGAAACATTATTGCAAGGATTTGAATTATCCTTGCTTGAAGGTCTCTTATGGAACCAGAAGTCTAAACCATCAGTATCTGAAAGATATAAGGTCGGAATTCCTTCCTCCCTTGGAGAATTTTGGGGTAGTGATGGTTTAGGATCGATAGCTAAAGCTTGGGATTGAAGTGGTTGTGATCTGGCTATCGAAACTGCTTCTTCTTGTCTAGGAACTGGTTATTTCTCTTTCTCAGGGATATAAAAGCTAGGAGACTTTCCACTCATTAAATCAATCAAATTCCAAGCTTCACTAGCAGGTAGGTGATAGAAGGATCCTCTAGAGGCTGTATTCAAGGTTTGCTTATTTTCCCCACTAAGGCCCTCAAAAAAGTGAATTAGAAGAACTTCTTCTGAAATAGAAAGCTTTGGGCCAGTGAGAGTAAGGTTAATAAAGCAGTCCCATGATTTCCTAAGAGATTCTTCTTCCAGTTGTCTAACAGAAATAATCACACGCCGAAGTTCCGCCACTTTTGAGATTGGAAAATATTTAAGAAGAAAACTATTATATAACTCCTTCCAATCTCCATGAACACTCCCTACTTTGAGTTTGTACCAATGTCTAGCTTTTCCCGTTAAAGAGAACGGAAAGAGCTTCCATTTAAGGGTCTCATCGAACATGCCTTCTATTTGAAGGAGGTCACAGACTCGATAAAACTCTCTTAGTTGTGTGTATGGGTTTTCTTCACCTTCTCCTGAGAAAGGATGTATTAAACAAATTCTATGTATTCGGGGTCTATCTCAAAACTAGATGCTATGATAGGCTTTGAAGATTTTGGTGGTTCGAGATGTGTGCTCGTAGGTCTATAAAATTCATAGATACACATGTTTGAAGTCATGATAGACTAGAGATCAAGGATTAGACAAGAAGAAAGAATAGTAGAGATGAGGCAAAGGATAAAAGGAAAAGTATATTTTTTATTTTTTATTTTTATATTTTTTAGAAAATGATTAAGCTAGTTCGTAGTCAACTCAGCAAACGTCTCCCCGGCAACGGCGCCAAAAATGCTTGTTGACACTTGCTAACACCACTTGAATACTAGGTTGTCATCCCCAGCATGGCACTAGAGTGTACTATGGTATTTATACGCACACAGATAATCCGCAAGCGCACGGATACCGTTATAGCTTTTACACGGTTAAAGGTTTTATCGTATCCACAGGGAATCGGGAGAACCAACTACGCTCTAACTTAACCAAGATAAGGTGTAAATAGGAAAGATGGTAGAATCGAATAAGAACAATATTAAAGGTAAGATAACAATGGGTGATAATATGGGAATAGAGAGTAGAGTAATTCTAGTATAAGGGCGATGGTAGCAGAATAGAGAGGATAACTATGGTTTCTCTACTTCAAAGGGGTATGTCTATGTCTAGGACGAACCACGTGATAAGAGTACACCACAAAGGATGCTTATCCTTAGGCCGATAAACCCTACCCGTCCTGCTAACGAGAGGTGGACTACAGAGGACCAACGTAACTGTCACCTACGCGGCCTACCACACGATCCAGCTAGACAGGGGATATCAACAAGTAATCTAGGTCTAAGCACCACGCTTACACCTAGACTACAACTCTAACCTATAGGGTCCTATAGATTAGAAGTACTCAAAAGAGTTGTGAACCAGAACATACATGATTAGTAATTGCATAATGAATTAGAAGTAGATTACCAGATTCATCCCATGAGCAATTTTGATTAGAGCTTGATCATGACGAAGTACAACCGGAGGAAGAACCGACAGGCCGGCCTCTCCTCTAATCCTCCTTCGCTCTCCATCTCGCTACTATCTAGATCTACTCTAGTTTAGAGAAGAGAAGAGAGCTCTCATCTCTTAACCCTAGCTTTTGCTCAGTTTATGAATAATGAATAATGATCAAGGGTTGCCTCCTCCAGGGGCCAGGGGGTCTGGTTATATAGTCCCCTCAAGTGAACCTGGGCCGTCGGATCAAACCGACATTGATTGAACGGTTATTCTTGATCCTTTAGGTCGGTGGAGCATAATCCGCGAGGTTGAACATGATTGGCCACTGTAGCAGGGCGGGCGCCCAAGGGGGGAGGGCGGGCGACCTGCCCCCGAGCCCGCTCGGCCTCTCGTTCGTTCCCATGGCTTCTGGAGTCTTCTAGATGGTAGAAAATTGCGCGGCACGTTAATATCTCTATGTAAACCCGACGTGTGGGCCTTTCCTCCATATTTCTTGATAACCCCCTGCAGAAATAGACAAACACCAAAACTCGTGGAATTCTGTCTGATAAAACCCTAAGTTTAGATGTTGGTTGTATCTGGATCCTTTTCTTTGTTTATTTGCTGATTATATTTGGTACTTAAGGACCGTCAACAGGGGGTAGCGACGTTGTGATGGATTCCATGTTTTGATAGATATTGCTTGAAGCGTTTATCGTTGAAGTGTGCTCCTCCATCACTTATGACTACTCTGGGGACTCCAAATCTTAGAGATATAATTTCTTCAAACATCCTCTTTGAACTGATGTTGTCGGCATGCTTCCAAGGTAATGCCTCTACCCACTTGGAGACGTAGTCAACTGCCACCAAGATGTACTCACACTTCTTTGATGGAGGAAATGGACCCATATAGTCTATTCCCTAGACATCAAAGAGCTCAATCTGAAGGTTGTTGGTGAGTGGCATTGCATCCCTTGTATTTATGTTTCCGTGCCTTTGACATGGCCCACATCTTCTGATATATTGCTTCATGTCTTCATACATTGTAGGCCAGTAGAATCCACACTGCCAGAGCTTTGAATGTGTACAGAATGCTCCATAATGACCTCCATATGGTGATGAATGACATCTGTCGATGATCTTCCATCCTTCCTCAGTGGTCACACATCTCCTGAGTAAGCCATCAGAGCATACTCGGAAGAGGTATGGCTCATCCCATATATGTGAATGACTTTCTTGAATAAGCTTCTTCTTGTTTGCTCCTGGCGGTACATACCCCGAAACCAAAAAATTAACAATATCTGCAAACCAGGGGTCAGACCTGTTAATCCCGTAGAGCATGTCGTCCCGGAGTGAATCATTGATGGTGGTTTCCTGTGGACTCTTAAAATACATTCTAGACAAGTGATCTGCAACAGAATTTTCTACTCCCTTTTTATCTTTTATTTCTAAGTCAAATTCTTGGAGTAATAAGATCCATCTAATCAGGCGCGGTTTAGCATCTTTTTTAGTGAGCAAATATTTTAGTGCAGCATGATCAATGTAAACAATTATTTTAGCTCCAACTAAATAAGATCTAAATTTATCAATGGTAAAGACAACAGCCAGAAGCTCTTTTTCAGTGGTTGCATAGTTAAGTTGAGCTCCTGTCAAAGTTTTACTGGCATAAGCAATTGCATGATGCTTCTTATTTTTAGTTTGTCCCAATACTGCCCCCACAGCATAATCACTAGCATCACACATAATTTCAAAAGGCAACGACCAATCAGGGGGTTGAATGATTGGTGCAGAGATGAGTGTTGGGTATTCTTAACATCATTACTAAAAGTAGACTAAGTTCTAAATCTAGCAACGGTGCCAAAAATGCCAAACCTATCCCTCACACCACTTAAGCCAAGTTGTCATCCCCAGCATGATATAAGAGACGCGGTATTGAAATATGCAATTGCTCTTCTAAATAAATAATGAATTCGATCTGCAAGCGCACAGATTAATACCGATGTAGCATTTTAACCGGGAAGTATTCCAGGTATCGTTATTTATATTTTTACCACTGGGAAGGGATTAGCAATCATCACTAATGATTACAGAATAGAATATGAGATTGAGCATCTATCATTGCATGTATAATTGAGAACATTATATCTAACTCTTCATACAGGGATAAGTGTCACATAAAAGATATATGAAATAATAATAGTGACAAGGATAACTAATTTGATCTAGCCACATAATAAATATGATAAGCACCTCAATTAGATACTCTAGAAAGTCATTAGCATGGTATTAGAACGAACTACAAGAATATTCCCTAAGTTATTCTCAACTATATAGTCTAGCATATCATAGTTAGTGCAAGCATACTTAGCAATCATTGCGAGACAAGACTACGCCCATGCATAGTGATATTAGCAAGGAATATGAGAAACATAGCAATCACTCCCCTGTAATAATGTTGCTCTGCCAGCCCAATACACGAGAGGGGGACTATATAAGAATCAATGAAGCTGTCACTATCACGAACCACCCCACGATCTGGCATATTGGGTACAATCGCAGATAAATACGGTATAAGCACCACGCCTACACAATATCTATCATTTACCCATGGATCCGATGGATAAACGCTATACGATCCTAAGCATGTATATAGATCCAATCTAACTAAGCCAAGTACATAACTATGATAAACTAAGAACAATATAATCTTGAATATAAGCAAGTAGAGCAAAGTCATAAGCAATATATTGAAGTAGAACAAAGTCATATTCATAATATTGAAGAACAAAGATAATTAGAAAGCAATTAGAAGCACAATTAGACAATTACCAAGAATCCTCTTGACAGATCCGGAAACCAATCGAAGATTGACTCCTTCTAGTTCTAATCCTATGTAGCTATGCTAATCTAGATATCTAATTGATGTGGTGGCTCTAATCTTGATCAGAGGCTTCTTCTCCCTTGATGGAACAATGAATTAGTGTTGAGAGGCTCTCTCCTCCAGGGGCCAGGGGGTCTGGTTTTATAGTCCGTTCAAGTGAATATGGGCCCTTGGATCAAACCGACATAGATTGTATGGTTTAGATTCATCCTTTAGGTCGGTGGAGATCTCCCGCAAAGCAGAGTCCTGATTGGACTCAGGAGGTGGGCGGGCGCCCTGACCAACTGGGCGGGCGCCCAGGGTCTGGCCCCGTTTCGCCTCCGCTTCGGTCTCGTGGCTTCTGGAGTCTTCTAGATGTAAGATAATTGCGCAGCACGTTAATATCTTTACGTAATCCCGACATGTGGGCCTTTCTTCCGTATTTCCTGATAACCCCCTACAGAAATAGACAAACACCAAAACTCGTGGAATTCTGTCAGATAAAACCCTAAGTCTAGATCTTAATTTCATTTGGATCCTTTTCTTTATTTATTTGATAATTAAATTTGATACTTAAGGACCGTCAACAAACTCCCCCAAGCTTACCTCTTGGTCGTCCCTGAGCAAGGATAGACTCAGCTATGGATCATAAGTTGTTGCAATATTTTTAAAAAATAGACGGTACACATGCTTTTAAATAAGATCTCATCTCTGAGTTAGAGTAAACTATCAAGACTTAAAGCTTACTTACTTTACCTCCACCATGGGACTTGTAACTGTCACTTCCGTCTTGACTGGTTAAAAGATAGAACAGTCTAGCCAAGTGCCATGTCTCTTATTCTTGATCAGCTATAGCTCTGGGGTTTTTTTGCAGATTTTCAAATAAAACTCAGAGATTCCTTGTATGATTCTCTCAGGTCTCTCTTTGGTGGTATTTTTGGATCCTTACCAAGGCATTGATGGTATATGCCTTCTCTCAAGATATGTAGTATTTGTGGTATAAGTCATAGTGACATTGCCTTCTCTCTCACCCTACTCTAATAAGGCTTTAATATCTGGAGCTCATAGGTGGGACATAAAGTATACATACTCACAAGACATTTATTGCATAGTCAAACCATGGATCCAAAGAAACAAATCAATAAGCCAAATCAAGATGTGCATGTGTGGCGAATGAATGGTGTATGGTGATGATGGTGATAACAATGGTGAAAACAATGGTGGTGGAAGTCTAATTCTACTTTGCTCTTTTGAGGGGATACATACCTTCATTGCTTTTGAAACTTTATGAGGAGAATGAGATGCTCTTCTTTTTCTTGTCTCTCAGGTGGGTATCTTGCACCCCTAATTCTACTGTCGGACACTTGTCCATTTTTACCTCTCGTCTCACTCTTTCTTTTCTTTCGAGGTTCCGAGCACTTGTTCCTTTTTATTTCCTCGTATATTTTTTTATTTTCTTCTTTTTTTTAGAGCACTCATCTCTTGAGATAATATAGCAAGTGGTAGTAACAAGATAACTTGAGCATTTATTTCACAAGGGAAAACAGAAATATTTTTGGTTATTCTCTCCCGGATTAGGAGCAGAATATTTTTGGGTGATTCTGGAGATGGAAATGGATGGATATATGTGGATGGTACTTCCGGAGTAGAAGTAGCATATATGAGTGAACGTGCAAGTGAAATCTTGATTTAACCACATGACAAGCTCCTAAGGGTCTACACAGCTTGACCACACTCAATGCTCATAAGCAGTAAATAGTAAATGTGTGGCTCAAAGTCTAGCAAGCATGTATATATGGCTGTGGTAGGAATTTAAGCTCTCATCATACAGGAACTCATCATGCAACATTTTAAAGATTTTCAAAGATAAAATTCTCCAGAATTCTAGCATCTCTAGGAACAGATAAACAGCAGCTCAACCTTCCCATATCGTATCCGTTAACAACTTAGACTTCAGATCAAGTTTTCATCCCACAAGTTTAGGTCTAGGGCAAGCTTTAAATTATAACAGTTATATCTAAACTTGAGAGAGAACTTAAAATTTGCAAATTAGATAGAGCAACTATTTATCATATCCATGATTAAGTTTTATTTAGATACAGATTAGCATAGCCACTTAAACACACTAAGCAAAAGACATATATAAGCATAAAATCTTTATTTGGTTTTCCCATACTTTATGTGTATTTTAATATTCTAAAATAATATAAGTATAAAAATAGATAGAAATACTTATCGAGGTAAATGGGGGTGCTCTCCCCCAAGCTGAATTTTAACGTAATTTCTCTTAATGTAGCTAGCAGGTGGCAGAGGTGTATTTGAAAGTCAGCAGTATTCTGACAGCGATTAGAATGTCCTCCGTCTGCCAGTCTTCTTGATTCTTAAATTCTGTGGAGCTCAAATAGACAACATAGCTTGTGGAACTGATTAAGTGTTTGTTGATGCAAAATTGATCTGCAAACACAAAGGGCTAATACCCGATTCAAACGTTAAGGCGTGCCAGCCGATTTGACCTTGCTATCGGCAAAGGTGATAACTCGAATACTTTAGTCCTGACAACAGCGATGCGCCCGGATGTCACGGCTAAGAGGTACTCACGCGGAACTCGAGAACACGCCGAGCTTAAGTCGACGAATTCCTAAGAACTCGTAATAAAAGAAAAAAGTATGACGAAGTCGTCGAAAAGTAGATGCTGGAATATGAGTAAAAACGTGTGTTTGATTGATTTCTTGATATCTGATTACAAGGCTTTAGGGCTTATATTTATACCCTGCTCAAAGAGCTACGACCAGACACGATTAGAATTCGAATTCTAATTTACACGGAACCCGCATATAAAACGATACGAATAACATAAGGAAATAATAAAACCACCCTCCGTGACAAACCGAAACTCCTCCATATGACAACTGGCAGTCTTCCGGACTCCTCCTTTGCGTCATCGGCAATCCCCTTACCATAGTCATCGGCAGACCCTTTTACTTGATCATCGGTACCATGTTTCTGTCTGAGGACTTAGTCACATTCAACCTTCCCTCATCGGCAACCACCCTTACCAACAACCCGTATCGTACTGCCACCCTGTAATGCCATCCCGGACACGTGCCCAAAAATGGTGTCAACAGTGTTAGCATAAATATCTAGCTTTATCATGTTGAGACTCCTTCATAATTGTTACTCCCTATTTTTATATTTTTTTATTTTATAAAGCAGAAATGAAATATTTATTTTATTTTTATGCCACCACAGTGAATGTACTTATGGGTTTTATGCCACTCGTCTACTCACATGGGGCTTACAGTTTTTTTCACATTTTTATTTTCTTTTTAGGATAGTGCGAACATGATTAACTAAGTAAACTAGTTGAAATAATTAAAAGGGAAAGGGTAACTACCAAGTTTACCTCTTGGCAGGGCGTTCGGTGTTTTTAAGTCCTCCGAACGGGACTCTCCAATTTCTTAATCGTCCTGAGGTTCGTTGGGTGGCGAAGTCGGTACTTCCGGTAGCGCCTCCTCTTCATGTATAGTTATCTTCATTTTCCATACCTGACTCGGTGCGTCAATCTCCTCTGGATAATTCTGTTTAAACTCCACGTCTTCGACCTTACAACTTCTCCTTCATAGTCTGCCCATCCGTCCTTGATGATCTGCCTCCTTTGGTTGCGGTTGCGTCTCTTTCTGACCTGCTTAGATTCTTCAATGATATAGTTAGGGTCAGTAAAATAACGGCATACCTTCTCTGAGGGGAAGTGCATATGGACTTCTCCGGTTCCAATGTAGATAATTGCTTTAACGGTGCTGAGGAACGGTCTTCCAAGGATGATGGGTGGATCGTACTCGTCTTCTCTCATGTCAATAACTTGAAAGTCTGTGTACACAAAGTGATCGTCTATTTTGACTGGGACATCAGATATTATTCCTTGAACTTCTCGAAATGTCTGATCTGCCATCTGGAGCTGAATGTATGTTGGTCTTAGTGGCATGGTCCCGAACAAGAACCGATAAGTGACTGCGGCAATTATGTTGACGCCCGATCCGGTGTCGCAAATCGTCTTGTAGAAGTTATATCCATTTATGGAGCAGTAGATGCTTGGCATTCCTGGGTCATCCTTCTTGGTCAAAAACGGTGACTTAAGTTGGTGATCTTGGCCTCCATGGACTACAGTGACCATCTTAGCTGACTCGATCCACACTTGCTTGTTCCTGTTTCTCCTGTTGGTCCTCTTCCTTGATTCACGTCTGGATTGATCTGGAATTTGTGTAGTCTTGTTCTTGAAGAAAAATGTCTCCTTCTTCCCTTTGACGTAGAAACTGATCTTGGCAGCACTGGCGTAGATGATAGCTCCCGTGGTGTTCAAAAATGGCCTTCCTAGGATGATAGGTGCTCTCTCATCATTTCCGGTCTCTACCACTACGAAGTCTGCTGGGGCATACAAGGTACCAACTCGGACACAAAGGTTCCTCGCTATTCCTTTTGGAAAAGTTATCATCTGATCTGCAAACTGCAAACACATGGTTGTCTCTAATAAAGGATATGTAAAGAATTTCTCATAGAGTACCCTGGGTATAATGTTGACGCTAGAGCCAAAGTCACAGAGTGCTTCTAGAACGTCCACCATGCCGATGGAGATCGGGATGACGGGGCGTCCTGGATCGCCTCTCTTGACCGGTAGACGGTCAGTAGAAAATTCAGTGACGGGGTTACTCCAATTACCTGCATCAAACATGTCTACAAGATTTGCAGATTCTAATCCTTCCGGTTGTGATGGTATACTGGGGTTAGTAGTAGGAACAGCAGCAGCTATTTGATTTAACTGAGATTCAATCATTTTATTAAAGCTAATTTGATTCTTGATGGCAGTAGAGAAATTATCCATTCTATTATTTATATTTTCTAGCATTTTATCATTAGACGCCAATTTCTTAGATAGATTATCCATTAGCTTTCCTTGATTAGACACTAACTCTCTCAAAGGTGGAAAATTATTATTATTGTTGTAAGAATTGTTACCTTGATAATTACCTGAGTAGTTAGGCCTCTGTTGATTCCAACCTTGATTTTGTTGAGGACGGTTGTAGTTGTTGTTGTTGTTGTTGATGTAGTTCACATCCTCAAGCATCTCAGGGCAGTGGTTGCCTGAGTGTCCAGTGTCTCCACACTCCTCACAAGTCATGTGAGAGTCGTAGATGTGCATAACTTCTTTCTTGTCTCTAGCTCTATCGTCGAGCTTCTTCATGAGGAGGTCTAGCTTTGCAGACAGCATGTCTACCTCCTTCAGCTGATGCATACCTCCACCTCTCTTGCGTGTCTGGGTCCTCTCTTCATTCCAGCTTTGGTTGGACGCCATCTTCTCCACAAGAGCTGTGGCTTGTGGTATAGTAAGTGATAAGAATGCTCCTCCAGCTGCAGCATCCATGGTCTCTCGGGCACTGTTGCTGAGCCCATGATAGAATGTCTGCATCAGTAGCCAACTCTCCATTCCATGATGGGGACATTCTAGGATGTAGTCTTGAAAGCGCTCCCATGCTTTTGGAACAGATTCATCATTTTGTTGCTGAAAACTTATAATCTTCCCACGGAGAGCATTGGTCTTGCCCATGGAAAAGAACTTAGCCAGGAAGTTTGTTGAGCAGAGTGCCCACGTAGTATTCTTCTCCTTTGTAGCGTAGAACCACTGCTTCGCTCTTCCTAACAGTGAGAATGGGAAGAGGCGAAGTAGTATAGCGTCTTTGGAAACTCCTACTATGGTGAATGTGTTGCAAATCTCCAGGAAGTGTTGTAAATGAGCACTAGCGTCTTCTTGTGCCTTCCCACAGAACTGGTTGGATTGCACCATGTTGATAAGTCCAGGCTTGAGCTCAAAGTTGCCATCGATCTCTGCAGCAGGTCCAGTGCGGATGTTGTCCGTAGTGGGAGCTGAGAACTCGCGGATTGATTTGTTCGCCATGGCCTCGAACTCTGAAGACAAGTTCTGGTGATCTTCTTGATTGGATGAAGCTTCTTGCTGAAGTGTTGATGATTTCTTTAGCTTGGCTCTCATCTTCTTGAATAATGCTTCGGGATTGTCAACAAAATTTCCTGGAAGATGTCTTCTATTCATACATTCCCCTGCATAAGATAAAATAGAAAAATATCGGGGTAAAACTGTATGAGAGAATAGATAAGCTCAATCATATTAGTGATGCGAATGATAACTCAAACTCTTTTATTCCATTCCTGATTAGTAATCAACCTTCCCCGGCAACGGCGCCAAAAATGCTTGTTGGGTATTCTTAACATCATTACTAAAAGTAGACTAAGTTCTAAATCTAGCAACGGTGCCAAAAATGCCAAACCTATCCCTCACACCACTTAAGCCAAGTTGTCATCCCCAGCATGATATAAGAGACGCGGTATTGAAATATGCAATTGCTCTTCTAAATAAATAATAAATTGGATCTGCAAGCGCACAGATTAATACCGATGTAGCATTTTAACCGGGAAGTATTCCAGGTATCGTTATTTATATTTTTACCACTGGGAAGGGATTAGCAATCATCACTATTGATTACAGAATAAAATATGAGATTGAGCATCTATCATTGCATGTATAATTGAGAACATTATATCTAACTCTTCATACAGGGATAAGTGTCACATAAAAGATATATGAAGTAATAATAGTGACAAGGATAACTAATCTGATCTAGCCACATAATAAATATGATAAGCACCTCAATTAGATACTCTAGAAAGTCATTAGCATGGTATTAGAACGAACTACAAGAATATTCCCTAAGTTATTCTCAAATATATAGTCTAGCATATCATAGTTAGTGCAAGCATACTTAGCAATCATTGCGAGACAAGACTACGCCCATGCATAGTGATATTAGCAAGGAATATGAGAAACATAGCAATCACTCCCCTGTAATAATGTTGCTCTGCCAGCCCAATACACGATAGGGGGACTATATAAGAATCAATGAAGCTGTCACTATCACGAACCACCCCACGATCTGGCATATTCGGTACAATCGCAGATAAATACGGTATAAGCACCACGCCTACACAATATCTATCATTTACCCATGGATCCGATGGATAAACGCTATACGATCCTAAGCATGTATATAGATCCAATCTAACTAAGCCAAGTACATAACTATGATAAACTAAGAACAATATAATCTTGAATATAAGCAAGTAGAGCAAAGTCATAAGCAATATATTGAAGTAGAACAAAGTCATATTCATAATATTGAAGAACAAAGATAATTAGAAAGCAATTAGAAGCACAATTAGAGAATTACCAAGAATCCTCTTGACAGATCCGGAAACCAATCGAAGATTGACTCCTTCTAGTTCTAATCCTATGTAGCTATGCTAATCTAGATATCTAATTGATGTGGTGGCTCTAATCTTGATCAGAGGCTTCTTCTCCCTTGATGGAACAATGAATTAGGGTTGAGAGGCTCTCTCCTCCAGGGGCCAGGGGGTCTGGTTTTATAGTCCGTTCAAGTGAATATGGGCCCTTGGATCAAACCGACATAGATTGTATGGTTTAGATTCATCCTTTAGGTCGGTGGAGATCTCCCGCAAAGCAGAGTCCTGATTGGACTCAGGAGGTGGGCGGGCGCCCTGACCAACTGGGCGGCCGCCCAGGGTCTGGCCCCGTTTCGCCTCCGCTTCGGTCTCGTGGCTTCTGGAGTCTTCTAGATGTAAGATAATTGCGCAACACGTTAATATCTTTACGTAATCCCGACATGTGGGCCTTTCTTCCGTATTTCCTGATAACCCCCTGCAGAAATAGACAAACACCAAAACTCGTGGAATTCTGTCAGATAAACCCCTAAGTCTAGATCTTAATTTCATTTGGATCCTTTTCTTTATTTATTTGATAATTAAATTTGATACTTAAGGACCGTCAACAATGAGTGCTTTCTTTAATAAATTAAAAGATGTTAGACAAGCATCATGAAATTCGAAAGGAGCATCCTTGGCTAGCAAAAGAGTAAGTGGTCTAGCAATAAATGAAAAATCTTTTATGAATCTACGATAAAAACCAGCATGGCCAAGAAAGCTTCAAATTCCTTTTATATTCACAGGTGGAGGTAGTTGTTCAATTACTTCAATTTTAGCTTTGTCTACCTCAATACTTCTTTCAGACACTAGGTGTCCCAGCACTATTCCTTCCCTATCCATGAAATGACATTTTTCCCAATTAAGGACTAAGTGCTTTTCTTCACATCTTTGCAAAACCTTGTCTAAGTTTTCAAGACAACTATCAAAAGTTTTTCCATAAACAGAGAAATCATCTATGAAAACTTCCATAATCTCTTCAATCATATCAGAAAATATAGACATCATGCATCTTTGAAAAGAAGCTGGTGCATTACATAACCCAAAAGACATTCTTCGGTAAGCATAAGTTCCATATGGGCATGTAAAAGTGGTTTTGCTTTGATCATCAGGATGGATCGGGATTTGGTGATACCCTGAATATCCATCTAAGAAACAGAAGAACGAATGGTTCGCTAATCGCTCTAGCATCTCATCTATGAAAGGTAAAGGAAAGTGATGCTTTCTCGTGGCTTTGTTTAGTTTTCTATAGTCTATGCACATCCGCCATCCTGTGACGGTGTGTTGCGGAATTAGCTCATTCTTTTCATTCATAATAACAGTCATGCCTCCCTTTTTAGGCACAACTTGTACTGGGCTTACCCACTCACTGTGCGACACAGGATATATAATCCCTGCATGCAGCAACTTTATAACTTCCTTTTTAACTACCTCTCTCATAGTGTTGTTAAGTCTACGTTGGGGTTATCAAGAAGGTGAAACAGAAGGATCGATTGGAATACAATGGGTAAAAATCATAGGACTGATTCCTGTAAGATCTTGGAGTGAGTAGCCGAAAAGTGAGTGATGTTTCTCAAGAATGGTCATTAATCGTAGAGTTTGCTCCTGAGTGAGTTTATCGCTAATGATCACAGGAAACTCTGGATTATTGGTTAGGAAAAGCATAGATAAGACCGGGTGGTAAAGTTTTAAGCTCTATGGGGGGTCTAGGTGTTTCTGCAAACTCATCTAATGGTTCAGGTTCAGAAGGTTCGTCTTCTTCTTCTATGAAGAAAGGAGTTTCGTCTTCTAAGTCTGATTCTTCTAAAAGCTCAAGAGATGCAGCCTTTACCTCCTCCATAGGATCAGGCAAAAGATAGGACTCGGCCTTATTATTTAAGGAGTGTGAAATTGTTATTGGAAATTTAAAGGCTTTTCCAAAAGAAATGTGTAGCTTTCCAGTATGACCTTCATAAAGGAGTCTTCTAAAAGGTTGTCCTATCAACAGGTCGAAGTCCCATGTATCAAAGATATAGAAGTTCAAATGAACCATGGAGCCTTCTACCGTAATAGGTAGGACATTAATAATTCCAAGACTGGGGACTAGTCATCCAGAATATTCCTTTATGATCTTTGTTGTGGGGGTTAAGACAAGATTTTTAAATAGTTTATGTGCAAAAGATTCAGACATGATGTTGATCCCCACAACAGGATTATAAAGAGCATTAAATCGATCAGAATTATAAGCACAGCGTATTGTTATAGAGGGTGTATCCAAACGGATCACATCAGAGGAGAGCTCCGATTCCTCCAACCACTCGCTACTCATGACTGAGATAAGCTCTCTCAATTGATATTCACTTGGCAAATAAATGCTAAACTGGCCGTTTTGGGGTTTGTCAATAGAATGGTAGTTTGAAATGTTTCCAAAATTGGCAAAAAGATCGGATTCTATATCCAGCATGAAGTCAGGTGGTGGAATTTCTTCCTTTTGTGGTTTGGAACTTGGGATAGCTAAAGTAGATGAAGAATTTGGTAGAGTGTCTACTTTCGCTTCGTAGGTTTCATCATGAAGGGTATTATCCATCTGAGCTTCTAGGATTCTATCTAGGATCACTCTAGCTTCATCACTAGGGATGCGAAAGAAAGAACCTCTAGACATTGTGTGTAGCATTTGTTTGTGATTTTTCTGAAGACCTCGAAAAAAGTGAAATAAAAGAACAGGGTCTTCAAGATTAAGGTTTGGACCAGATTCTAAAAGATTAGAAAAACGTTTCTAGGATTTTCCCAAAGTTTCATTATCCTTTTGTTTAAAAGATAGGACTTCGAGTCTAAGGTCGCCGATACGGTCGAGGGAATAGAAATCTAGACAAAAGTTGGCTCGTAAAACTCCCCATTCACCTCGTTGTTGACTTACCTTCTGACTGTACCATTGTCTAGCTTCTCCCCTTAAGGAAAAAGGAAAAAGCTTCCAATGTAAAGTTTTATCAGAAATGCCTTCAATGCGAAGACAATCACATGTTTGCTCAAAATCTCTAATGTGAAGGTAAGGGTTTTCGTCTTCCTTTCCTGAAAAAGATAGGTTTTGAATCATGGCAATCAACCTAGAACTTAACCTATACTAGGATGTTTGGATAGGTTGTGATGATTCCCATGGTAAAAGGTCAGTTTCCGAAGGTGTTGCAAATTGGTAGATTGATTTAGAATCTTGGTTTTCCATAAGGTAAAAGTAAAGAAAATAAATACAGAATATAAAAGATAAGAAAAGATAAAAGTATAGATACAAGCTAGTAGTAAGACTCAAGGTTATCTCAGCAAACCGTCTTTCTCCCCGGCAACGGCGCCAGAAATGCTTGTTGATATTTGGGAACGCAATAAGGAATTGAGCCGCAAGCGCACGGATATCGGTGAGCACTTCACCCGGGAGGTTATCCAGAGTATCATATTTATTTTTTTACCACTAGGAGAAAGAGTGCATCTGACTAACCCGGTCTATTACTACTAACCCTTTAGGCAACAAAGAATGTTTCTCGATGTGAGTGATAAATAGAGAAGACTACAACCGTAATCTCCTTCTAACCTTGGTAAGGATGATCTAATGTTCTATTGGGGAAGCTAACGGAATCTAGACACCACAAAGGATGTTCAACCCGCACCTATAAACCCTATCCTTCCTGCTAACGAGATATGGTCTGCAAAGGTAACTCGGAAATGTCACGTTCCTCGCTACTACCACAGTCTAGCTAGTTAGGAAATATCTATGAGTATCCTAACTTAAACACCACATCTACGCTAGAGATGATTACTCTAAACTCTACGCGAAGAGATTAAAGTAAAATCATAAACCAAAAGAACAATAAAACAAGAACTTACTAGAATTTAGAAGTCGAAATACAGAAGAATCCTAGGAGCAAGCCTCGGGTTAGGAGAACTTGATCCCGCAGGTACAAGCTCGGAGTAGACACCAACAGGCCGGGCTTCCTCCGTTCTACACCTCCACTCTATCTTTCTCAATCTAGTAGAAACTAGAAGATCTATTTCTACTCATATTGGTTGCTAAGCCTAAAAAGAAATTTTATTTAGAGAAGAGGTTTTCCTTCGAGGGCTCCCCTCAACTCTATGATAAACTTGTCTCCTCTAGGGGCCAGGGGGACTGGTTTTATAGTCCCCTCAAGTGAACGTTGTTGACGGACCTTAAGTATCAAATTTAATTATGAAATAAGCGAAGAAAAGGATCCAAATGAAATCAACATCTAGACTTAGGGTTTTATCTGACAGAATTCCACGAGTTTTGGTGTTTGTCTATTTCTGCAGGGGGTTATCAGGAAATAAGGAAGAAAGGCCCACATGTCAGGATTACATAGAGATATCAACGCAACGCGCAATTTTCTACCATCTAGAAGACTCCAGAAGCCACGAGACCGAAGCGGAGGCGAAACGGGGCCAGGACCTGGGCGCCCGCCCAGTTTCCTTAGGCGCCCGCCCACCTGCCGAGCCCAATCACGACTCTTTCTCTCGGGAGATCTCCACCGACCTATTGGATCCAGAATAACGTAGTACCACATCGCCTACCGACCCAAAAACGCATAGAAGGGGAGGACTATATAAGGAGACCCCCCTGGCCCCTGGAGAAGACAAGAAATTATCATAGAGATTGAGGGGTGCCCTCGAAGGAAAACCTCTTCTCTAATTAATATTTCTTTTTAGGCTTAGCAACCAATGTAAGGTAGAAATAGATCTTCTAGTTTCTACTAGATTGAGAGAGATAGAGTGGAGGTGTAGATTGGAGGAAGCCCGGCCTGTCGGTGTCTACTCCAAGCTTGTACCTGCGGGATCAAGTTCTCCTAACCCGAAGCTTGCTCCTAGGATTCTTCAGTATTTCGACTTCTAAATTCTAGTAAGTTCTTGTTTTATTGTTCTTATGGTTTATGAGTTTACTTTAATCTCTTCGCGTAGAGTTTAGAGTAATCATTGCTGGCATAAACATGGTGTTTAGGCTGGGGTACTCATAGATATTCCCTGACTAGCTGGACCGTGGTAGTAGTGAGGAACGTGACAATTCCGAGTTACCTTTGCAGATCACATCTCGTTAGCAGGAAGGATAGGGTTTATAGGTGCGGGTTGAACATCCTTTGTGGTGTCTAGATTCCGTTAGCCTCCCCATTAGAACAGTAGATCATCCTTACCAAGGTTAGAAGGAGACTACGGTAGCAGTCTTCTCTATTTATCACTCACATCGAAAGACATTCTTTGTGCCTAAAGGGATAGTAGCAATAGATTTGGTTAGTCAGATGCACCCTTTCTCCTAGTGGTAAAAATATAAATACGATAACTCTGGATAACCTCCCGGGTGAAATGCTCACCGATATCCGTGCGCTTGCGGATCGTTTCCTTATTGCGTTACCAAATATCAACAAGCATTTCTGGCGCCGTTGCCGGGGAGAAAGACGGTTTGCTGAGATAACTTTCAGTCTTGCTATTATCTTGTATTATACTTTTATACTTTTATTCTTTTATCTTTTTATTTTTATCTTTATGGATAACTCAAATTCCATACCTATTATTAAATTCTTTGCACCTTCGGAGACCAGCCATAGACCATGGGAGTCAACACGTCCTGCCCCTAATTATGATCTGTGTCCGGAGTTGATTGCAATAGGTCAAAACCAACCCTTTTCTATCGCTGAGGTCCTATCTTTTAATCAAAAAGATAATGCACTTTTAGCTACACCTAGGGAATCTTTTAATCTTTCTATAAATTCTGGTTTAGACCTAGCCCTACAAGACCATGTTTTTCCTAGATATTTTCACATTGGTCTTAATCATATAACATTTGGTAGAGTCTTTCTTTCTTTATCTATTAGTAAAGGAAGGTATGTCTTCATTCGTAGACATCCTTCTTGCACTAGTCTTCATAGAGAAATCTTAGAGATAGAGAAGGAATCATCTCCCATACAAGGAGAGGAAGTTTAAATAGCCGATTTCCAAACATTTCAATCCCATAATTCGGCTATCCAACCCATCCTTGAGCTTAATAATTTCTACTATGCTTTTTCTCTTGAACCTCCCGATAATCCTATGAATCTCTCTAGACATCCTATGCATAAGAAGGAGGATCAAGAAGAGCAACATCAATGGCTAGAGGGCATTAAAAATCCATGTGCTATCACCATTGAATGGATAGATAAAACAAACTTGAGAGACAATCCTAGAGGAATTTTAATCATTCATGAAGAATCATCCTTGGAGTTTAAGAATGAGAGAAACAACAGTGAGCATGGAAGTTACTTCATAAATACCTCACCCAGTCCTTGCTCATATAAAACATCTCTCCAATCAATTTGTCTCTCCATCCTTACCACATTTGAGATCTCCAACCCCCTCTTCCTCTTCATTTATAAAAACTTTAAAAGGGTGGTTGTCGATGCATATGTCTATAATAAATATTGCAGATCTCGTTGAGTTGATCTTGATATAGGTAGGTGTTGGAGGGGAAACCACTTCACCAACATAACTTGATGGTTTCCCAAGAACAAGCTTAGTGTCCTAAAACAAGCACTTATCAGATCATAACATGAACTTCTAATTACTGGCAACATTGCCTTGTGTATTGAGCATATAAAGATAATTGTAGAAATATTCCTTCGGGTATTCTTGTCACTAACCTTTCCAGGATTGGAGCAAGAAGATCGGATGAATGACAAGCACAGGGTATGTCCAACCAACCATCACACAACATTGAATTAAATTCATCCAAACTTGAATTTTGTAAAATTCAAGCTTGGGGGAGTACTTCACATAAAAACATCTTTTGCCATGTTGCTACGTTGGTTGTCCTTACCTTTGAGACATGCTCAATTTGTTAAATACTAATTACACTACTTCATCTCCACTTAAGTAGATCTCTATAAATACTCTCATGCTACCTTTATTTGCTTTAGTATATGTCTAGGTTTGGAATAGTTTCATTTATCTCTTAATTAAGCATGGTGCTTAGTTTAGGAATGATGATCTTACTTCCAAGGGATTTTAAATTAAGCATGGTGCTTAGGTTAAAATGCCCTTCTATATCAAATTAGACATGGTGTCTAGGTTGATTTTTAAGCCGATAGTATGCTATAGTAGATGTGGGATATTTTGTTGGACTAACCCCTGCAGGAAAACTTCCAATATCAACCTGGGAAGTCCTGAGATAAACTCGCATTGGAGATGAAGAAAGTGACACATGAAGTTTAACAATTTGCACAAGAAAGACGTGGCTCATAAGAGATGATTCATGGAGGATGCCGCAAACACGATGCAAAACCGCTAAGAAAGGAAAGCTTCCACAAGGTGACACTGTACCGTCACTCTTCAAGTAAGGTAACACCTTAAGGTACTTGACTATCGCTTTTATAAGCTTCTCCTTGGTTCTAGCATTCACATAAATAAAGAGACAAACATGTATGATTTATAACTCTAGATTAACCAACTCAATTAATTCAACATGTTTAGTCCTTTAATCTTTGTTCTTAGTACTACCTTCATGATCCCACGCTCCTAAACATATAAGCTAATATGTTGCACATTCAATGTTTGGAAGATATAAACAAAACATAAATATAGATAGATTATCTTTCCATTAGGTTGAGCCATCTGATCTGACAAATGTTTCAAATACTACGCTCATGATCTTATTATCCATCAACTTTGTCTTGCTCACTATGCTTAAGGTTAGAGAAGAACAGATACACTTTTTGGTTCTGTTGGTGTTTTCCACCAACAGAGCCCATGCACTTGATCTCTGCCTTGTCTCTATGAACAGGTACACTTCAAGCAAAACATGGAGGAGTTTTACAACTCCCATACTCCACCAAGTGAAGGACCTGGATCTATGAGCATAAACACACTGAGCAGAATATTGCCAACACCATACTTCGAACTGCTGGGCAAAGAAGAACATGGGTGACACCGTATCAAGAGGTGCAGACGTCAAGGTCCACACCTAATCAAATGATGCACCTAAAGGATGAAGATGGTGGAAAGTCTTGTCCAGAAGACTTAAAACATTTAATCCTTGTCGGAGGAGGTCAAGATCGTCAACTCAAGTCACCTTTCCTGATCAAGAAGGACGACCCTGGTGTTCCAAGCATCGAGTGCACAATCAATGGATACTCTTTTCAGAAGACACTCTACGACACCGGATCTGACGACAACATAATGGCCCCAGTCACTTATCAGCTCCTGCATGGAACCATGCCCCTACAACCAATATATTCAGCTCATGATTTTCAGGTCATTGACATGGGAGAAGACGAATATGATCCACCTACCATCCTTGGAAGACCGTTCCTCAACACTATCAAAGCAATCATCTACATTGGAACCGGAGAAGTCCACATGTACTTCCCCTCTGAGAAGGTACGCAACTATTTTACTGACCATAACTATATAGTTGAAGACTCTAAGCAGGTAAGGACAAGAAGACGACGCAACCGCAACCAGAGGAGGCAAATCATCAAGAACGGATGGGTAGACTACGAAGGAGAAGTGATAAGGACTGAAGACATACAGCTTGAACAGAACTGTTCTGAGGAGACCGTAGCATCGAGTCAGGTGTGGAGGGAGAAGATAGTTATACACGAAGAGAGGCGCCGCCGGAATCACCGACTACGCCACCTAGCGAATCCCAGGACGACTGAAAAAACAGAGAGTCCCGTTCGGAGGACATAAAAATACCGAACGCCTTGCCAAGAGGTAAACTTGGTAGTTACCCTTTTCTTTCAATTATTCAATTATAATTTGCTTAGTTAATCAGGTTCATGCTATCTTCAAAAGAAAATAAAAATGTTAAAAAAATAGTAAGCTCCATGTGAGTATGCTCATGGCATAAAACCCATAAGTACATTCACTGTGGTGGCATAAAAATAAAATAAATAAGTTTTCATCTTACAATAAAAATATAAAAAAATAATAAGTGTATGATCCTGCTAAATAAATAACATTTATTAAGGAAGCTCAACATGATGAAGGCTAGATATTTATGCTAACACTTAATTAGTTCCACAAGCTTCGTTGTCTATTTGAGCTCCACAGAATTTAAGAATCAAGAAGACTAGCAGACGGAGGACATTCTAATCGCTGTTAGAATGCTGCTGACTTTCAAATACACCTCTGCCACCTGCTAGCTACATCAAGAGAAATTACGTCAAAATTCAGCTTGGGGGAGAGCACCCCCATTTATCTCGCTAAGTATTTCTACCTATCTTTATACTTATATTATGTTAGAATATTAAAATACATAAACTATGAAAAACCAAACAAAGATTTTGTGCTTATATATATCTTTTGCTTAGTATGTTTAATAAATAAATAAAGTGGCTATGCTAATCTGAATCTTAATAATAAAACTCTAGCATGGATATGATGAATAGTTGTTCTGCCTAATTTGCAATTTTAAAGTTCTCTCTCAGGTTTAGACATAACTGTTATAATTTAAAGCTTGCTCTAGATCTAAACTTGTGGGATGAAAACTTGATCTGAAATCCAAGTTGTTAACGGATATGATATGGGAAGGTTGAGCTGCTGTTTATCTGTTCCTAGAGATGCTAGAATTCTGGAAAATTTTATCTTGAAAAATCTTTAAAATATTGCATGATGAGTTCCTGTATGATGAGAGTTTAAATTCCTACCACAGCCATATATACATGCTTGCTAGACTTTGAGCCACACATTTAGTATTTACTGCTTATGAGCGTTGAGTGTGGTCAAGCTGTGTAGACCCTTAGAAGCTTGTCATGTGGTTAAATCAAGATTCACTTGCACGTTCACTCATATATGCTACTTCTACTCCGGAAGTACCATCCACATATATCCATCCATTTCCATCTCAAGAATCACCCAAAAATATTCTACTCCTAATCCGGGAGAGAATAGTCAAAAAAAAAATATTTTCCTATCCCTATTATTCCCTGTGAAATAAATGCTCCAAATATTTTGGTTACTACCACTTGCTATATTATCTCAAGAGATGAGTGCTCTGAAAAAAAAAGAGAAAGAAAAGAGATGAAAAAAAATATATATAAACGAGGAAAAAAAAGGGGCAAGTGCCCGGAACCTCGAAAGAAAGAAAAAGTGAGACGAGAGGTAAAAATGGACAAGTGTCCGACAGTAGAATGAGGGGTACAAGATACCCACCTGAGAGGAAAGAAAAAGAAGAGCATCTCATTCTCCTCATAAAGTTTCAAAAAAAGCAAGGAAGGTATGTATCCCCTCAAAAGAGCAAAAGTAGAATTAGACTTTCACCATTGTTATTACCATCATCACCATACACCATTCATTCGCCACACATGCACATCTTGATTTGGCTTATTGATTTGTTTCTCTGGATCCATGGTTTGACTATGCAATAAATGTCTTGTATGTATTAACTGTCTCCCACCTATGAGCTCCAGATATCAAGGCTTATTAGAGTAGGGTGAGAGAGAAGGCAATGTCACTATGCCTTATACCATAAATACCACATATCTTGAGAGAAGGCATATACCATCAATGCCTTGGTAAGGATCCAGAAATACCACAAAAGAGAGATATGAGAGAGTCATACAAGGAATCTCTGAGTTTTATTTGAAAATCTACAAAAAAAAACCAGAGCTATAGCTGATCAAGAATAAGAGACATGGCACTTGGCTAGACTGTTCTATCTTTTAACTATTCAAGACAGAAGTGACGGTTACAAGTCCCATGGTGAAAGGTAAAGTAAGTAAGTTTTAGTTCTTGACAGTTTACTCTAACTCAGAGATGAGATCTTATTTAAAAGCATGTGTACCGTTAAATTTTAAAGATATTGTATCAACTTCTAATCCATTGTTGAGTCTATCCTTGCTCAGGGACGAACAAGAGGTAAGCTTGGGGGAGTTTGTTGACGGTCCTTAAGTATCAAATTTAATTATCAAATAAACAAAGAAAAGGATCCAAATGAAATCAACATCTAGACTTAGGGTTTTATCTGACAGAATTCCACGAGTTTTGGTGTTTGTCTATTTCTGCAGGGGTTATCAGGAAATAAGGAAGAAAGGCCCACATGTCAGGATTACATAGAGATATCAACGCACCGCGCAATTTTCTACCATCTAGAAGACTCCAGAAGCCACGAGACCGAAGCGGAGGCGAAACGGGGCCAGGACCTGGGCGCCCGCCCAGTTTCCTTGGGCGCCCGCCCACCTGCCGAGCCCAATCAGGACTCTTTCTCTCGGGAGATCTCCACCGACCTATTGGATCCAGAATAACGTAGTACCACATCGCCTACCAACCCAAAAACGCATAGAAGGGGAGGACTATATAAGGAGACCCCCCTGGCCCCTGGAGAAGACAAGAAATTATCATAGAGATTGAGGGGTGCCCTCGAAGGAAAACCTCTTCTCTAATTAATATTTCTTTTTAGGCTTAGCAACCAATGTAAGGTAGAAATAGATCTTCTAGTTTCTACTAGATTGAGAGAGATAGAGTGGAGGTGTAGATTGGAGGAAGCCCGGCCTATCGGTGTCTACTCCAAGCTTGTACTTGCGGGATCAAGTTCTCCTAACCCGAAGCTTGCTCCTAGGATTCTTCAGTATTTCGGCTTCTAAATTCTAGTAAGTTCTTGTTTTATTGTTCTTATGGTTTATGAGTTTACTTTAATCTCTTCGCGTAGAGTTTAGAGTAATCATTGTTGGCATAAACGTGGTGTTTAGGCTGGGGTACTCATAGATATTCCCTGACTAGCTGGACCGTGGTAGTAGTGAGGAACGTGACAATTCCGAGTTACCTTTGCAGATCACATCTCGTTAGCAGGAAGGATAGGGTTTATAGGTGCGGGTTGAACATCCTTTATGGTGTCTAGATTCCGTTAGCCTCCCCATTAGAACAGTAGATCATCCTTACCAAGGTTAGAAGGAGACTACGGTAGCAGTCTTCTCTATTTATCACTCACATCGAAAGACATTCTTTGTGCCTAAAGGGATAGTAGCAATAGATTTGGTTAGTCAGATGCACCCTTTCTCCCAGTGGTAAAAATATAAATACGATAACTCTGGATAACCTCCCAGGTGAAATGCTCACCGATATCCGTGCGCTTGCGGATCGTTTCCTTATTGCATTACCAAATATCAACAAACGTGAGCCATTAGATCAAACCGACATTGATTGGACGGTTGTCCTTGATCCTTTAGGTCGGTGGAACGTCGTGTGCGAAAAGAGTCCTGATTGGAGTACAGATGGGGGCGGGCGCCTAGGTCCTCAGGGCGGGCGCCCTGGGCGTGGCCCCTTTCGGCCTCTGCTTCGTTCTCGTGGCTTCTAGAGTCTTCTAGATGGTAGAAAATTGCACGGTGCGTTGATATCTCTATGTAATCCCAACATGTGGGCCTTTCTTCCTTATTTCCTGATAACCCCCTGCAGAAACAGATAAACAACAAAACTCATGGAATTCTGTCAGATCAAACCCTAATTCTAGGTATTGTTTGTATATTGGTCCTTTCTCTTGTTTATTTGATAATTAAAATTGATACTTAAGAACTGTCAACATGCTCCACTCTCTTAACCTCTAAAATTCACAATCCAAGCTTGTGCTTAATTTATTTCTAGATTACTACCAATATTTTTCCTAGTTCTTCTGACTCTCTAAAAGATGATGAACTAAAATTACTCTATGCCATGGTACACTAGATTGAAATTTTCCCTGTTAAATTGATGCTATGATTTTAGCTACTTACCCATGACCCAACTTAGTCGTTGGTGTGTTGCTACTAGCAGGACCCCTGCACTTGATGTTTCCCATGTCTTTCGATTTTAGAATGCTCAAGAATCCAAGTGTGGGGGGGTCAAGTGACCCCCAACTAAGTCTCTGAATTGCCTGAACACACCATGACATAGTACATGGTGAGGCAAGTTGGCTCGACAAAGTCTACCCTAAGTAGGGGGTCGTCCGACCCCCTCTTTGACGGCCAACGGGAACTGAAGCTTGCAGAGGTACATCATCAACATTGGGAATTCAAATGGCAGCAATGGGCAAGCCCAAGAGGGGTCGATCGACCCCACCTTGGAGCCCTGGAACCACCATTCAGCATCCATTCAACGTCTACCTGCCTTCTGACTCGTTTGCCACTCCTACTCCACCTCTGTTCTTTCATTTTTATTACTTTTGTCTCTTGTTTGCTTTATTAGATAAAATAAAACAAAAATAAAAACAAGAAGACTTGGATCTATGGTTTATGACATTAAAAGTGTGACATGATTCATGACATTTAAAGGGTAAAAGTGTCACAAAGTCAAATTCTTGCATATGCTTATACTTGTGGGTCACATAGCTTGATAGGAATATCATATTGACTTGGTTGTTGACAATTGTGATACAGTTCTTAGATCATGATTCATACCCTTTCTATTCAAAGCGCTTAGAGATTTATTTTTGAAAATATCATAAAACCATAGTGTCACTTACTCCTCAATAGTAAGAGAATTCCTACCACAGACATATATGTTCATACCTTGTTCAAAACCCTTCTATATATGCTACTTGTACTTGTGTTGAGTTTAGTCAAACCTTGTGACCCTAGTTGAGAATTATGCCATAGCCCCAAGATCAAGATCACACACACACCACATATATATGCCGCTTCTACATTGGAAGTACGCAAAAACATGCCATCCATTTCCACCATATAGATGCTCCATGTTTTAAGGTTTAGAATATCTCACACTAAGTATTGGTTATAAGATGAGACACAAAGGCTATGCTTAGTAAAAAAAAGTGGGCACATGAAGGTCCATTGCTTTTGAAAAAAAAGAGAAAACATAAAAAAAAATAAAAAAGCTAGCCATGTCTCAAATAAAATAGAGAGAGAGATCTTATCAAATATAGGAGCATTCTATTCTAATCATTTTTCACACACTTACACATCTTGATCTAGGATTATGACATTCTTCTCCTTGGATCCTTGTTTTGCCTTTACAATAGATACAATCCAAGTATGCTATCTTGTTTCCCCCTACCTGAGCCCCATAAGCCTAATAGATGTAGGATGAAACAAAAGAAGGCAATCTTATGCTATGCCTTGGTGAGGAATCCTATACTTACTAAGTGACTTGAGAATACTTTTAGAGGAGTAAGGATGAACTGTGTGCTTTCTTTTAAAACATTTATCAAAAACTCTAAGTACTAAGTATATGAAAATGTGAAGATGACTTTGCTTTGAGAACGGTTCCATTTTTCAACAACCTAAGGATATATGTTAGACAGTGCCACATAACCCACTTGTATAAGATATGTCTTGAGTAGTCTTTGTGTTTGCTTATATCTTAAAAGTGTCATAATCATAGGTTATCTTTCTCTAACCTTTGCTCGAGGACGAGCAAAGACTTAAGTGTGGGGGTTCTTGTTGACGGGAAATAAGACCCAGTTCTATATACTCAAAAGCCCATCAACAGTCCTCGATTGAAGGAGGATAAGAATCACTTGAACATATTTATCACTAATAAAGTTCCACTTGTACTCTTAACTTGCTCAATGCAGGGAAGAAGGAAATGAGCCTTGTGGGCCCTATAACCCCGGTCGGCCGACCAAGGTTTGGGCCCACCAGGGGCTCCCCTCCATGGCATGAGCCATGGCATACTCCAAGGAGTCAATCCCAACCCTTGGATCCAAGTGTGCTTGCCCTCAACGGTTCAAACACTTAGAACATGGATCCTTGGGCCCACATGGAAGCAAGCAAGTGTGGAACTAGACTCAACTTTAGACAACACTTCACATGACAATTGGGGACACCACCAGGAGGCCAGTGGTGGGCTAGGGGCCCCAAAGGTCGGTCGACTAACGGACCAATTGGGTGATGCCACCTGGCCTAGCCTCCCACCGAGCTAAGGACCTTCCAGAAGGTCAGTGGACCCACTGTTAGCCACAGGGCAGGTCGACCGACCTACATGTGGGCCCCATCTTGAGTTGGTTCACTCTCACCGATGTCCCCATGATGAACATGTGATGGAAATCCCCAACCGTTGATCATATGGTGGTTCCAAGGTCAGTTTATCCAACTGTGCATGCTGGAGAGCACGCAGATCGCTGACGTGGCGCTAGAGTAGCCCATACTCCATCTCTCCCCTATAAATACCACCTTAGAGAGCCTAGTTAAGCATGATGTATCTTGGGAAGAGCTACTCTTAGCTAAGTATGAGAGGAGAGGGAAGAGAGTGAGGAGTTCCCCGAGGAGGAGTCCCGGCTTGTTGGGACTCTTCTTCCAGGAGCGCCTCAGCAGATGCTTGTCTTCTAGTAAGTCTTCCTTCTAGTTGCCTTTCATCTAAGTACCACCAGTATTTAGTTTCTGTCTTAGTTTATTTTAAGTATACAACCGGTCTATCTGGCACGTTGCTTTACCTTGTGTTAAGTGCTCGAAACCTTAGCTGGGTCTAGAGTAGTAGAATTAGTGTAGACGTGGTGTCTAGACAAAGTCTGCCCTTGTGAACAACGCCAGCAGCGAAGCGTGATAGGCCTCTGCTGGACATTAGGAGTTCTCTTCAGTGTGTTGTAAGGCAAGATGCACATAATAGTTGGCCTGCATGGTAGCTGCCTAGGGAAGTGTTTCGCCACACCCTTTTCACCTATCGGCCACAGTAGGAAGGGAGTTAACTCTCAAGTATACTTAGGATAGCTTAGCCATAAGTCAAATACTAGAAATACCTCTCTACCCAATCCGAAGCCCTTTGATCATCATCCAATGACTCAATTGGCCTAGTTAATCCACTTCTCGTTCCCTGTGGAAAATACGATACCTAGAATACTCCTGGTGAAGTACTGCATTGACCACCGTCCGCTTGCGGTAAAACCGTTTGCCACTTCTGGTGTCACACTAGCATTTTCTAGTGTTGTGCCAAGGACTGACAATCCTAGGTAGTGACACTAAGAAGAGTCAACAATGCCTGGGAAGAAGGCATTATCGGTAGGTCAAATCGGCCTCCTAGTCTATTTTGGCACGGTAGCCAATTTTAGGAAGGAGACCCTCACTTTCGATGTGGTGGGTATTCGAGGCATCTATCATGCCATTATCACACGACCAGGATATCCTACGTTCATGGCGATCCCCAACTAAACCTACCTCAAGCTGAAGATGCCAGGTCCCAAGGGGGTCATCACCATCAGCTCCTCCTATGAGCATGCTTATGAATACGACATCGAGTGCGTCGAGTATGGGGAAGCAGTCGAGAGCACAACTGAACTCGCTTCGAGGCTCGAGGCCCTCACTGCTGAGGCACGAGAGCCAAAGCGTCATGCGGGTAGTTTCGAGCCAGCAGAAGGCACGAAGAAGGTCCCGCTCAACCCCGACAACACCGACGGCAAGGCGCTGACGGTCAGCACCGACCTCGACTCCAAATAGGAAGCCATGCTCGTCGGCTTTCTCTGCGTGAACGCCGACGTGTTTGCGTGGAGTCCATAGGATATGCCTGGCATACTAAGGGAAGTCGCCAAGCACTCCTTGGAGATACGAGCCGGTTCCAAACCAGTGAAGCAACGCCTGCGTCACTTCAACGAGGCAAGATCATTGGGGTGGATGTCCACAAGCTTTTGACCGTCGGATTCATCAAGGAGGTTCATCATCCCGAATGGTTAGCAAATTCTGTATTTGTTAAGAAAACAAATGGGAAGATGAGGATGTGTGTAGATTACGCCAGTTTAAATAAAGCATGTCCGAAAGTTCCATTTCCTTTACCACGCATTGATCAAATTGTCGAAACGCTTTCGTTCCTTGATGCTTATTCCAGCTACCATCAAATAAAATGAAAGAGTCCGACCAGCTCACGACTTCTTTTATCACCCCTTTTGGAATGTACTGTTATGTGACCATGCCCTTCGGGCTTCAAAATGCTGGGGCAATGTACCAACGGTGTATGCTCCATGTCCTCGGAGAGCACATAGGGTCGACGGTCGAGGCATATGTCGACGTTATCGTCGTCAAATCAAAGAAGCGGGGTGACCTAATCGAGGATCTCGAGATCGCGTTTGGCTACCTATGCGCCAACAACATCAAGCTCAATCCTGAGAAATGTGTCTTTGGTGTGCCTCGAGGTATGCTTCTAGGGTACATAGTCTCCCAGCGTGGCATCGAGGCCAACCCTGAGAATGTCTCGACCATCACCAAAATGGGGCCTATTCGGGACGTCAAAGGCGTACAAAAGATGACGGGCTCTTTGGCGGCACTCGGTCGCTTTATCTGTTGACTAGGAGAAAAAGCGCTACCGCCCTACCGACTCCTGAAAAGAGCCGAGCGCTTCACTGGGACAGTTGAGGCTAAGGAAGCCCTCGACAAGCTCAAGAGGATGCTAACCACTACCCCAATCCTAGTGCCCCCTCGACCCATAGAACCTCTACTCCTCTATGTTGCAGTAATGACCCTGGTTGTTAGCATGGCCATAGTGGTCGAAAGGCCTAAAGGACAGACACTTATGGTACAGCAGCCGGTCTACTTCATCATCAAGGTGCTCTCGGAAACAAAGGTACGATACCCCCAGATTCAGAAACTAATCTATGCGGTGAGTCTCGCTCAATGCAAGCTACAACACACTACTTTCTCAGCCATCCGATCATGGTGGTCTCATCCTTTCCGCTAGGCGAGATCATCCAGAATCGAGAGGCCACCGGGAGGATTGCCAACTGGTCGGTCGAGCTCATGGGGGAGGCCCTCATGTACGCACCTCGCAAAGCCATCATGTCCCAAGCACTGGCGGACTTCATCGTGGAATGGACCGACACCAAGCTCCAACCAACGCAAGTCCAGGCGGAGCTCTAGACGATGTACTTCGATGGGTCACTCATGAAGACGGGGGCTGGGGCAGGCTTGCTGTTCATCTCACCTCTTGGCATTCATATGAGGTATTTGATTCAAATACATTTTGTAGCATCTAACAACGTCATAGAGTATGAGGCCCTCGTCAACGGTTAAGGATCAATATCGAGCTCGGGGTCCGATGCCTCGATGTTTGAGGCGATTCGCAGCTGGTCATCGACCAAGTTATAAAAGCTTCAAGCTGCCACGACCAAAAGATCGTAGGGGGTTATCAAGAAATACGGAAGAAAGGCCCACACGTCGGGTTTACATAGAGATATCAACGTGCCGCGCAATTTTCTGTCATCTAGAAGACTCCAGAAGCCACGGGAATGAACGGGAAGGCGAACGGGCCTGGGGGCAGGGGCGCCCGCCCTCCCCCTAGGGCGCCCGCCCTGTCCCAGAGTCCAATCAGGACCCGTCTCGCAGATTATGCTCCACCAACCTAAAGGATCAAGGATAACCGTTCAATCAATGTCGGTTTGATTCGACGGCCCAGATTCACATGAGGGGACTATATAAGCAGACCCCCTATCCCCTGGAGGAGAACAAGTTCATCATAGAGTTGAGAGGTGCCCTCGAAGGATAACATCTCCTCTAAATAGACTTAGGGCTTAGCATCTAATGTGAGAGTAGACTAGATATACTAGATTGAGAGAGATAGAGTGGACATGTACATCGGAGGAAGCCCGACATGTCGGTGTCTACTCTGAGGTTATACCTGCGGGATCAAGTTCTCCTAACCCAAGGATTGCTCCTAGGATTCTTCAGTAATTCAACTTCTAAATTCTAGTAAGTTCTTGTTTCATTGTTCTTTAGTAAGTTCTCCTAACCCAACTCTTCCAGTTGAGTTTAGAGTAATCATTCCTAGTGTAAACGTGGTGTTTGGGCTAGGGTACTCATAGATATCCCCTGATTAGCTGGACCATAGTAGTAGCGAGGAACGTGACATTTCCAAGTTACCTTTGCAGCCCACATCTCGTTAGCAGGATGGGTAGGGTTTATAGGTGCGGGTCGAACATCCTTTTGTGGTGTCTAGATTCCTTAAGCTTCCCTAATAGAACAGTAGATCATCCTTACCAAGGTTAGAACGAGACTACGGTTGTAGTCTTCTCTATACATCACTCACATCGAGAAACATTCTTTGTAGCCTAAAGGGTAGTAGCAATAGATTTAGTTAGTTAGATGCACGCTTTCTCCCAGTGGTAAAAATATAAATACGATACTCTGGATAACCTCTCGGGTGAAGTGCTCACCGATATCTGTGCGCTTGCGGATCATTTCCTAATGGCGTTACCAAATATCAACAAGCATTTCTGGCACCGTTGCCGCGGAGAAAGACGGTTTGCTGAGATAACTTTAAGTCTTGCTATTATCTTGTATTATACATTTATACTTTTATTCTTTTATCTTTTTATTTTTTCCTTCTTTGTGGATAACTCAAATTCCACACCTATTATTGAATTTTTTACACCTTCGGAGACCAGCCATAGACCATGGGAGTCAACAAGTCCTTTCTTTGCCCCTAATTATGATCTGTGTCTAGAGTTGATTGCAATATGTCAAAACCAACCCTTTTCTATAGCTGAGGTCCTATCTTTTAATCAAGAAGATAATGCACTTTTAGCTACACCTAGGGAATCTGTTAATCTTTCTATAAATTCTGGTTTAAACCTAGCCCTACAAGACCATGTTTTTCCTCGATATTTTCACATTGGTCTTAATCATATACCCTTTGGTAGAGTTTTTCTTTCTTTATCTGTTAGTAAAGCAAGGTATGTCTTCATTCGTGGACATCCTTCTTGTACTAGTCTTCATAGAAAAATCTTAGAGATAGAGAAGGAATCATCTCCCAGACGAGGAAAGGAAGTTTCAATAGCTGATTTCAAAACATTCCAATCCCATGATTCGGCTATCCAACCCATCCTTGAGCCTAATAATTTCTCCTATGCTCTTTCTCTTGAACCTCCCGATGATCCTATGAATCTCTCTAGACATCCTATTCATAAGAGTCACCAAGACCACAAGGAGGATCGAGAAGAGCAACATCAATGGCTAGAGGGCATTAAAAATCCATGTGCTATAACCATTAAATGGATGGATAAAACAAACTTGAGAGACAATCCTAGAGGAATTTTAAGCATTCGTGAAGAATCATCCTTGGAGTTTGAGAATGAGAGAAACAACAGTGAGCATGGAAGTTATTTCATAAATACCTCACCAAGTCCTTGCTCATATAAAACATTTCCCCAATCAATTGGTCTCTCCATCCTTACCACATTTGAGATCTCCAACCCCCTCTTCTTTTCTATTTATAAAAACCTTAAAAGGGCGGTTGTCGATGCATATGTCTATAATAAATATTGCAGATCTCGTTGAGTTGATCTTGATATAGGTCAGCATTGGAGGGGAAACCACTTCGCTGACATAAATTGATGGTTTTCCAAGAACAAGCTTAGTGTCCTAAAACAAGCACTTATCAGATCATAACATGAACTTCTAATTATTCGCAACATTGCCTTGTGTATTGAGCATATAAATATAATTGTAGAAATATCCCTTTGGGTATTCTTGTCACTAACCTTTCCAGGATTGGAGCAAGAAGATCGTATGAATGACAAGCACAAGGTATGTCCAACCAACCATCATACAATATTGAATTAAATTCATCCAAACTTGAATTTTGCAAAATTCAAGCTTGGGGGAGTACTTTACATAAAAACATCCTTTGCCATGTTGCTATGTTGGTTGTCCCTACCTTTGAGACATGCTCAATTTGTTAAATACTAATCACACTACTTCATCTCCACTTGAGTAGATCTCTATAAATGCTCTCATGCTACCTTTATTTGCTTTAGTATATGTCTCGGTTTGGAGTAGTTTCATTTATCTCTTAATTAAGCATGGTGCTTAGTTTAGGAATGATGATCTTACTTCCAAAGGATTTTTAAATTAAGCATGGTGCTTAGGTTAAAAAGCCCTCCTAAATAAAATTAGACATGGTGTCTAGGTTGATTTTTGAGCCGATAGTATGCTATAGTAGATATGGGATATTTTGTTGGACTAACCCCTGCAGGAAAACTTTCAATATCAACCCGGGAAGTCCTGAGATACAAACTCATTGGAGACAAAGGATATGAAGTTTAAAAATTTGCACAAGAAAGACATAGCTCATTCATCATAAAGAGATGATCTATGGAGGGTGCCACAAACACGATGCACAACCGCTAAGAAAGGAAAGCTTCCACAAGGTGATACTATACCATCACTCTTCAATTAAGGTAACATCTTAAGGTACTTGACTATCGCTTTTATAAGTTTCTCCTTTAGTTTTGGCATTCACATAAAATAAAGAGACAAACATGTATGATTTATAACTCCAAATTAACCAACTCAACTGATTCAGCATGTTTAGTCCTTTAATCTTTGTTCCTAGTAAGCTAAAATGTTGCACATTCAATGTTTGGAAGATATAAACAAAACATAAATATAGATAGATTATCTTTCCATTAGGTTGAGCCATCTGATCTGACAAATGCTACACTCATGATCCATCAACTTTGTCTTGCTCACTATGCTTAAGGTTAGAGAAGAACAAATACACTTTTGGTTCTGTTGGTGTTTTCCACCAACAGGGCCCATGCACTTGATCTCTGCCTTGTGTCACACCCCAAAATTTCCTACTTTGGAATGTGACTTACAAAACACTAAAACAAAGCCAAAGATTTTATTATTTGATAAAATGTTCCAACTTTGGTTATGTTGTCAACATTTTAGATAGTGGAAAAATGTGAGTTTTTAAATTTTTTCCAATACAACTTTGTGGTTTGTTGCATTCATGCCATTGCATAGTGTTTATGTTTGCAAAATGAATTTATTTGTTTTCAAATATGCTTAGGGTTTGAAACCAATCTCATCTTTCCAAATATCACGTCCAATCTTTAAGACTCTAATCAAGTACCTGCTGAGAATTCTACTAAAACACTAGCCTAACTCTCTCTCTCCCTCTCTCTTGCTTTGCTCTTCCTTTTCAGGCTCATACTTATTTTTTATCAAGTCTCACCAATCCCCTCTCTTGATGCAAAAATATGTGCACCTACTTATTTCCCTCATCCCCTCTCAATTATGTGTGCTCCTTTAATCCATTCTTTCAATTCCATGCATGGGCATTACAGCTAGCCACATTTCTTCTCTCCCTCTCTATGCGTGTGAGAACAAAAAAAAACTATTGAGCATCAATGGCATGGCAGCCACCTCCTGCAGTCACATGCCTCTCCCTACTCCAGTGCAAAAATAAATCTACTTAATTCCTTCCTCTCAAATTGACTAGACATTCTTTTAAAAATGCTCTGCTACTCTATTTATCACTCCTCAATAACATGCATGCACACACAACAACCCCTCTCTTTTCCTACGGTGCATTCTTCTTACTCTCATGCAAAAGTAGCAAGACTAATGCTCCCTCCTTCAATCCCTTGAAGCCATCTCAATAAGCATCCATAATTCCTCCAACTAATTCTCCTTCTCTTAATATTCTATTTTTATGTACAGAACAAAAGGATGAATTATTCTCATAGCCAGCCATCTCCTCTTGTTGCTGCACTAGCGCCTCTCCCTTTTCCTCATGCAAGAATGGATGCAACAATTCATTGCTTTAATTTCCTAGACCCACACCCTCCTCAATAATGCTCCTTTACTCTTTATTTGTTATTTTTGTTTCAGCTGCATGCATGAAGAAGTTAAAAGAATAGCAGTGCACCTCTTCTCTATGCCGACAACCTCATTCCTACTTCATGCAAAAATAACAGTAATACATGTTATTCCTCCTTAACCACCTATTCCTTTTGCCTCCTCTTTCAATTGCATGCACATAATGGCAGCCATCCCTCCTCTTTCTCATGCACATACACAGCAACACCTCAGCATTTTCCTCTGTCTCTCATGCAAGGATTTTCACAAGTAATTCCCCTTCATAAACTCTCCATCCAATTGCATGCATGCACTTAATAGTAGTAATACATCCTTCTCCTTTTTCTCTCGTGTAGCAGCCATCTCCTCTCTCTGCTCATGCAAAATAACAGCAGCTCTCACTCTTAACTCCCTTTACAAGCTCCTTTTTATTCTTCTTTACAACTCCCTAATTGCAAGAGTGGAAGATGATAGAACAGCCCCTCCCTCCTTGCCTTCTTTTTATTTACATGCAGTAGCAGCACCTCGTTTCTCCTATGCGACATTCCCTTTACTCTCATGCAAAGCAAAAGCAATCTGTTTCTTTCTTCTTTATTTCCCATGGTAATACTTTTTATTCATCTCTTCGCAGCACCTTTACTCTATCTTTTCAATGGTACATGCATGCATATAACATCCAGCCAGCTCTCCTCTCTTTTCTCACGCATAAACCAGCAGCATTCCTCTCTTTAATCCTCTTTTGATACCTCCACTTTATTTCTCTTCAAGTGCATGCATCCATGCAGCAACACACAGCTATAAAACCCCTCATCTCCTCCCCTCCTCATCCCTCGCGCACACAGCAGATGGGCAGCCCCTCTCCCCCCTCTCACGCCACCTCTTCCACCTGCTGTTGCTCCACAAAAACAGCAGCAAACACCTCCTCTCCTCTTGCTCCATGCAGATCAGATGTTTTCCCTCCCACCTCTGCTCTCACCTTCTTATCTGTCATGGATGCCCCAACTACTCCACTCCCACCTCCATGGGCGTCCCTCCTCCTCTTCCTCCCTCCCTTTTCTTTCCATGAAAATGCAGCCCCCATACAGCAGCGATTCCATTTTGCCATTGCAATTCCAAACCGAGCAATGGATCATGAATTGGACTGGCTACCAATCTCATATGCTGCAGTAAGTTGATCGTCCCTTATTTCCCTCTCTCTGTGCATTTCGTCTTCTGTTGCTTATCTCTCTCTTGATGTCCCCATGTATTGCAGGACATCCCTAAATCGATCCCTAGCTGCTGCATGTCATTTCGCCACTGCACCCCTCATCCCAAAGCCTGAACATGTCGATGATGTTGTTGCCATCCCGCTCTGGACCAAGCATGTTGGCTGCAACTCATGGTGAGGTCGACCCTGCAATTTCACTCATTGATCTTGCTGCTCTTGTACACCATGTCCATTTCTATGATCTATCATATGGTGTAGATTATCACCAAAGTGGAATTGGAGATGTCCTGTTGATCTCAGACCTAATCGCCACTGCCATCATCGATGAAGGCTGCCGCTAAATTCATCTCGAACTACAGCTAACCCCAATGTGAGGACCCCCATCATAATCTCTATTTTGTATACATGTTCCTTGCTGTAAATTGTGGACCACCATTCCTGTAAGATCATGTTTTGATGAGGTTTGCTAGGGATACTCTATGTTGTCCCTCTGTCCAAAAACCTTGCTGCCCATTACCGTTCACATTCCTAGTGATCCAGGCCTCCAGTCATTAAACCCTTTGACCACAATATAACTCTTGATGTTGTACACACCTCCCCAAATCAGTTTGGTCATAGGACCAACAATGCCGGAGTTATTGATATCGTTGTGCTTGCTGCCCCTGCATCTTTGCAGAAGCACCATTACTAATTGGCATGCATGTTCTAGGCAATACACCATTCTGTTTGTAAAATTCCTTTGAACCACATGTGTTTCATATCCTTGAGCATATCTCTGCAAAATTTCATGGCCATAGAGCTCAATACGAAAGAGTTATAAATTTTCTTGTGCACGATATCTCTGCTGTCCCGCAGCAGATTTCCTGCCGGTTGACATGCGTATTCTCGATGTTCCATCATTCCAGTGATTGTGTCCTTCGACCACAATGTGTCTTATATTGTTGCACACATCTCTGAGAAATTCCATGACCATAGGATTCAAGATAAAAGAGAAATGTTTCTATCTTGTGCTCGCTGTCCCTGCTGTCCCGCAGCCGCGTTGAGACCAGTTGGCATGTGTGTTCTCGATGAATCTCCACTCTAGTGGTCATGCCCTTTGATCATGGTGTATATGAAATATTTACACACATCTCTCCAAGTTTTCTTGGTCATGTGTGCCACAATGCCCAAATTATAAGCATCATCGTGTCGCTGCTCCTGTCATGCCAACAGCCATGCAGTACCATCTTGCAATCTCGTTCCCCGGCTATCCGATAGTCAAAACATCATGTTCTTTTGCCATAACATACTCCATACAGTCCACAACAAGCCCACAAAAATGATCTCAATTTGGTGCTGCTAAGACCATGTTCCTTGTAATCATAACCACCACTGTCCGCCACTGGGTTTGCTCAACAGGTGTGCAAATCGTCATCATCGTGCTTCCCTTTTATGTAACATTTCATCAGTGCAGCCACTAGTCATAATATGTTCCATGTATCCTCTTCACAAATCCATAGTCATCATAAAACTCATCTATAGATCCTTGTACTCCATAAATCTCGCGTCCATGTTCATCATGTTTACTCTAATTCCTATCATTTATCGAACCTTCTAGTCTCTATCTGATATATCTTTCAATCATGACTTTTTTGCAAGTTGCTTTTGCGCTCAACGATCGTAGTTGCAAGTTCTACGTGTTTAAAACTTTTATCCTATTTTGTAATGCTTGGTGTACTATTTTTAGGTTCTTGTGATGCTTGTACCAGTTGATTGCTAACATTAGAAGAGGGGCTCTACAAGGATGATCAAGAAGTTGGATAGCAAGAATTTGGAAGGCAAGTGTAACATGAGTTCCCTTGTTACCCAATAACAATTTAATCACCTTTTCATATGCATGTGTCTAATATGATGAACCCCTAAGGACTTTACCTAGAACCTTTGTTATCATGTATTTCCTTGTTACCCTGGGTTCTGCATATGGGTAGTTTGCTTAGTTTGCAATCACCAAAACTATCTAATGATAATCCTGGCTAAGGGATTATGGAACCAATGTTATAATGATGTTGTTTAGCAACATGGATATCAGGGGGCTAGAGCATTGGGCCTTTTGGGTGCTCTAGTCTTCCCTCCGTAAGGACTGAATCTTAAAGCGGCCACCCAGGATTTACCGTACAACCATGAGAGCTAAATGGCTCTAGCTTTAGCTCAGTAAACTGAACTTCCCTAACTTGTTAGTGGTTACCGAAAGGCACAAGAGGGGGGTGCCTCGTGGTGTATAGTTGTTTTCCTACCTTGGTGTGTACAGTGCCGCGACCACATGTGCCTCTTGGAGGAGGGCACCTATGCACACTTGCCATTGAAACCTCGCGGCTACTAACTTGTTAGGGGTACTTTCGAAAGGCTTCATAGTGAACCCTGCCGACTTACCTTGGAAGTGGGTCAAGAGGCTAGCTACCTCGAGCATAAGGGTAACACAACTCATGGTGAAAGTGTACAAGCTTTGCAGAGTTATAAAAACTGATATATCAGCCGTGCTCACGGACATGAGTGGCCTGGATCCTTTTCGAGATAGATGGTTCTATGAATGGTTTGGGTGATGAGTAATGTTGATGTTAATTATACTTCTCACCTTGGGAGCTTAAGCATAACCTAGCAACTTAGGTCTAATAATAAAATATGACCAACTAAAAATGGTCATCACCCAAAGATGTCTAAACGGGAATTGTAGACAATTTGCTAAGCTTTCTAGAGAGTATCTACTTGCTTAGTTTGGCGAACTGATGCTTAAGTTATAGCTGAAACTTGCGACAAGTTGGTTTGTCTATGAAACCAGTGACTGAGTAGGAGTAGCTAGGATTGTTTGACTTGTCTAGTTAGCCCCTCTACTAGAGAAGAAGTATGCACTTACTTGTTGTTACATGATTCACTTAATCTTAAGAGTTATGCTCATGTTATACCTTGTTTATGCTCCTTTGGCTCTTCATCATGACATCCTGCATCATATATGCACTCCCTATATTTATATCCTTGTCATGCATACATAGGTGTACCCCAGGGCGTGACCGTTTTGGAGTTCGAGCTGCCGGAGACGGAAGGTTGACAAGGGAAGCTACCTCAAGGAGCTGAGGAGGAGGACTTGCCGGAGTGCCCCGACAACCGTCCCTCTACTTACGTCGAAGGCAAGCCCCGGAGCATTATAAGCCTCCTACTATTTTGGTTATCATACCTAGCAATTAATTGGCTATGTTTATGTACTGTTGCATTAAGTGTTAGGCGTTGATATGACACCCTTGCTGCATAAAGACAAGCTTGTCCACCTCATACTTCACCTAAGTAGGTCCAGGATCGAACTGATGCTTAGCCATGCTTAGCTCAGTAGAAGTCGGGCGATTTTCTGTCACCTGCGAGAGATAGGTGGATGCTGATCACGGTTGGCTATATTTGCTATTGTGGAAATAACCATGTGCTAAATAATGAACTTGAGACCGGGCAGGATGACGATAGTGCAGCAGCAAGGCATGGAGGTCTTGGGTGTGAATCTATCCCCATCTATGTCGTTTAAGGACCGAATCGCTGTACGTCCCCGTGACATGTTGAACGCATGCCTATCACTTAGTTGGCCGGATAAGTCGTTCCAACCGCGAAGCCTACGAGTGCATCTCCGGCCGGATTCCCCGTTCGGTTCAAGTGCGCACCCCGGTTGGTAGTAAGGATGTGCGGGGAGTCAATGGCGTAAGACCGAGGTGTCAGGTTAGAGTCCTGACCCTGGCAGATTGGCGGTCCCTGGGGGTGCGACGCCGTACGGACCCGCGAATTGGTCCGGAGTTGTGCTAAAGGTGATCTGAGCTGCCCTCATGAAGTATGCTTGGGTGAGTGTTAGGAATACCCCTCCAGCTGGATAGGAATCGATTCGAATCGCCGTCTCTCCCGGATAGTGAGAACTTGACTTGGGCAGCGGCAACGTAGAATTCACTAAATAAACTTAATGGTTACGATGAGAATGATGATAGCTATGTGATAATTTGGATATGGTTATTATTGTGATGCTTAAAGATTGAAGTGTATGATTAGAACAGGTGCTAATCTAGTGGCTAGTTGTTAAGTAATGAACCTGCTGCTGAAATTTTATAATTGGGATTACTTACAACAAAGGCTTTTTATGCAAAAGGTGAGTCAACCAGTCCACAAAGATCAGCCTTGCATACTCCTTGGTGTCACTTTATTTTTGGTTTATGACGGGTAAGTTTAGCTGAGTACATTCTCGTACTCAGGGTTTTATTTACCCTTGTTGCAGATGATGTCGTTTATCACGGCTACTGCGCAAACTGCCATCATTCGGCTGCGGGTGATGAATAGATCATGGGCGTGATCACCTTCTCTACTTGTGTTTTTGTTGGGTTGACATGGACCTGGCATGTAATATAAACTGAGTATGTGTTGTTTTAAAACTACTTTGTTTCCACTACTACTTTGGTTTGTAATATCCACTTTAAACTCTGATGTGGTGTAAAACTATGTTCTGTGATGAATGTGTGTAATCTGTGATGGTGATGCTTGATCATGTACGATCTTGGTTGTATGTTGGTTGAATCGAGGTCTATTGAGATTTCGTCGGACTACCGGGTTTATATGGGTTCAAGTCCATTGGCTTGACTACCTCCGTGGTCGCTAATTCACTTGAATTCTTATAAATTGGACGGTTCTGTTACAGCTGGCATCAGAGCAAGATTAAGCATTTAACCATAATAGGTGTATTTGAAAATAAATGAATTTAGTTTTCCCAAGCTAATTTGGCAAATTAGGCTATATGTAGGGCTGTTTTAAAAATATTTTGATAACTTATACCATGCCAGTGGTCATACCCTTTATGCCCATATAAGGACTTCTAGGTGGCTTAATATTACCAACATGGGGGTTTTTCCTTTCATCGTCCATATGGCGTGTATTAATATGGATGCCACTTACTTAAGTGGTAATGGATGGATCACATACCTCTACGCCATGGTAAGCATTGTTTGTTTTCTTTCATCGTCCATACGGCGTGAAATTGTATGGATGCCACTTGCTTTAGTGGTAATGTAAGGATCTATATGCCTCTACGCTACGGTAAGTGTGAGTTGTGAGAGCATGACCGTCCAACCGTCAGTCTAGGGGAGTGTTAGCTGTGGTTACTGGAATATTTACATGTTTCACACATGTATATATGAAGGTACTTAATTGTGGGTAGTAGGTGCAACCATGTATACATATTTGATGTATAGGTGGGTGTATCAAAAAAAGGGGTAGGATGCTGCGATATATGTTTGGGAATATATATCGGAGTATCTAGCTTGATTATTGATGATTGGATTTATATCTCTGCACTTATACCATTGTGGGGTTGGGCTGAAATGGAATTTTCTGCAGGTACACTAACAACGAAACGTGTAGACCGTGTAGTTGCGTATAAGGAGTGCACGAATGGATGCCACCGACTATACCGTTAGAACCTTCTTCTAGGAATGGAAAGGGCGTATGGAACGTGCATGCATCATGAATCATTCATACATTCCTTATGCACCACTTAAGTATTAAATTCTGAAAATATATCTATTTACCTTTCCTTGTAATTGATCTCCCTTACTCAAATGTGGTGTTTCTACAGATGGCAGCCCCGCACGCAACTGAGAGTTTCCTAGACATGTTTGGCACTCCAACTTTGTTGTGGGTGCTAAGTTAAGTTGGATATGAGGAACCACCTAACTACACTTGGACCGAGTCTGAGCATGCAGGAGCCTTACCTTGGGTAGATGTCCAAATTATAGTTCCCCCTTATCCAATTAACCCACAATGGCTAGGTTGGATAGTAGAGTGCGATGGCCAAACTCCTTGGGAGGGTGCCCAAGTAGCAGCCTTAGAAGTATTGCTAGAGATATGCCAAGATTATGGTGATGAGCTAGTGAATGGCCTAGCTGGATCCATCCCTAGAGTGAGTGTGACCGACACATTTGTGTCTCAGATAGGAAATGAGTCTTTAGAGATGAGAGAAACCATGCTAGGATATAGCTCTAGCCCTGCCATGAGTGCCATGCTGGTGGTACTCAAGCTGTACTATGTACGCCAGGACACCTACATAGATGCCATGCTAGCGCTCCAACAAGCTCAAGTTGGGCAGCGCAAACTGCGCAAGCGCGTGCGCAAGCACCGCACGGCTTTTAGGGATGCACAAGCAGAAATCCAAAACTATCACATCGCTTTGCAAGGCCGCCGCAACCAAGTTGAGAACGCAGTTAGAGAATGCAATGAGGTACAAGCCCGCATGATACAAATGACTAGAGAAAGAGATGAGGCTATGCGCTTGGCTGAAAATAGAAAAGCTGCTAGAGTTAGAGCCTTGTTCCATGCTGAGATGAGAGAGGAAGAGCTGATTACTAGGATTGCTGAGCTGCAGTTAGATGTCCATCGCTTAAATAATATCATAAATCCTATTCCACATCCAGCCCCTTTTAATCATGAAGAAGCTCCTAGTGAGGAAGATCAGGATGATGGCATCATCTCTAATGGAGAATCTGAGGAAGATATGTAGCCTAGCAATGATTCCATGCTCATGTATCAGTTTCCATCTCTTTATGTAATGGACATGTAATCTGAATTTCAGTTGAAACTCTATGTATTTGGCCATGGTGCCCCTCCTGTAAGACTTAAGTTGTGGCAATGACTCTATGTAACCCTATGCACTTAATTGTGATGCTCCATGTTTATGTTGAGCTTAAATAATTTTCTGCAATGACTTAAATCCTTGTGAATTGTGGCTGTGAATGATCGCGAGAATAACCAAGTGTCGTGGATGATATTCTCTTGTTGTACATTGATTATTGTGCCTTGAATTATGTGAATTTACTTCATTAAATTCCGTATGGCAGCAATTGAGGTTCATGACAATTATATTTGTGTCCTAAACGGTCACTTGGTGTGCCTTGTGCAGATGGCTCGCAACACTCGCTCCGGTCACAATGAGGTACCGCCACCACCACCTCCTCCCCCGCCTACACCTACTGAGCTATTGGCACCTCTTGTTGAGGGCCAGCACATGCTCAATGAGGCTATGCAAACTATCGCGCAGCAAAACCGGGGTGGTTGCCATGTCCATCAAGGTGGAGAGGCAAATCAGCACAGTAGTTTCAAGGATTTCCAGGACACGAAGCCACCGGTGTTCAAGGAGGTTGTCGAGCCTCTAGAAGCTGATGAATGGCTCAACACTCTCGAGCAGAAGTTCCGTTTGCTGAGGGTGACTGAAGAGTTAAAGGCGGAATATGCAGCCCACCAGTTGGAGGGCAAAGCAGATGTCTGGTGGAGTCATTACAGGACCAGCTTGCCTGCCAATGCTGAGGTGACTTGGGATCAGTTCAAAACTGCTTTCGGAAACACCTATATTCCCCAAGGCTTAATTACTATCAAGCACAATGAGTTCATGAACCTGAACCAGGGCACTAAAAGCTTGACTGAATATCTTCATGCTTTTAACAATTTGTGTCGCTATGCTCCTGAAATGGTTGATACTGAGGCCAAGAAGCTTGCTAGTTCCAAGAGAGGGTTGGGACCCAAGCTGTCCAAGAACATGGCTGGTAACAAGAGTACCACCTTTAATGAGTTTGTGAGTGATGTGTTGACTCAGGAGAACTCTAATGCTGTGTATGCCGCGTCCAAGAACCGCAAGAGGGCCTATGAGGCAGGTGCTTCACAGTCCAAGGCTCCCATGACTAATAAGTCGGCCTATCGCCCACCAAATGCTGTGACAAGGTATAGGCCACCGCAGAAAAAGTCGAATGTGAAGACGGGAGTTCGCAAGTCCTTCACAGTTGCTCTCCCAAGGGGCGCCACGGGTCAAGGAGGTCCCAAGACTCCCCCTGATAACGGTCCCTGCTTCAATTGCAAACAAGTTGGTCACTGGGCGAGAGATTGCCCTTATCCCAAGAGGAATTCTGCAGCTGGAGGCAACAACCGTATTGGCCGTGTGCACTACACTACTGTTGAAGAAATCCCTGAAGATGAAGCGGTCACCGCTGGTATGTTTCTTGTCAACCAACATCCTGCAGTTGTCTTATTTGATTCTGGAGCTTCACATTCATTTATGAGTCAAGCATTCGCATCTAAGCATGGACAGCATGTAGTTGATCTTGACAGTGGCAAGTTCTGCATTAGTGCCGCTGGAAACCAAATTTCCACGAACCAATTAGTGAAGGATGTGAATATTGCTATTGAGGGTCGTAACTTTTCAGCAAATCTTGTAATTTTTCCGGGCTTGGGCATAGATGTTATTTTAGGGATGAATGGGATGAGAAATAATGGGGTACGAATAGACACCTCCACGAGGGTAGTCATGTTGCGAGAGCCTGATAGCAAAGAAGCCTTCTCGGTCCAGCTTCCAAAGAACGATGACATTCGTCACGCTGCTAATGCTATCAGACCACTCACTGTGGCAGAGATTCCTGTAGTGTGTGAGTTTCCGGATGTCTTTCGAGAGGATCTGCCCGGGTTGCCACCGGACAGAGACATTGAGTTTAAAATTGATCTAATTCCGGGTACCGCACCTATCTCTAGAAGGCCATATCGAATGCCACCCAACGAATTGGCTGAATTGAAGAAGCAATTGCAAGAACTTCTCGAGAAAGGTCTTATTCAGCCTAGTTCTTCTCCATGGGGTTGTTCGGCTCTCTTTGTTAAGAAGAAGGACAAGTCTCTACGTATGTGTGTAGACTATCGCCCGCTCAATGCCGTGACTGTTAAAAACAAGTATCCACTGCCTTGCATTGATATCCTGTTTGGTCAATTAGCTAAGGCTAAGGTATTCTCCAAGATCGATCTGAGATCTAGGTATCATCAAATCAAGATCCCACCCGAAGACGTTCCTAAAATGGCTTTCTCTACCAGGTATGGGTTGTATGAGTATCTAGTCATGTCCTTTGGTTTGACTAATGCCCCTGCTCATTTCATGTACCTGATGAATTCGGTGTTCATGCCTGAACTGGATAAGTTTGTGGTGGTGTTCGTCGATGATATATTGGTGTATTCTGAAAATGCACAAGAACATGAGAAGCACCTTCGGATTGTACTCACTAGATTGCGAGAACATCAGCTTTATGCCAAGTTCAGCAAGTGTGAGTTTTGGCTGAAGAAAGTGCCTTTTCTAGGCCATATTCTATCTGAAGATGGTATTTCTGTTGACCCGTCATAGGTGCAGGAAGTTCTAGACTGGAAGGCCCCGACAAGATATTCTATCTGAAGATGGTATTTCAATTGTGCTTTTGTTGGGTTGACATGGAACTGGCATGTAATATAAACTGAGTATGTGTTGTTTTAAAACTACTTTGTTTCCGCTACTACTTTGGTTTGTAATAACCACTTTAAACTCTGATGTGATGTAAACCTATGTTCTGTGATGAATGTGTGTAATCTGTGATGGTGATGCTTGATCATGTACGATCTTGGTTGTATGTTGGTTGAATCAAGGTCTATTGAGATTTCGTCGGACTACCGGGTTTATATGGGTTCAAGTCCATTGGCTTGACTACCTTCGTGGTCGCTAATTCACTTGAATTCTTATAAATTGGACAGTTCTGTTACAATTCTGTTTGTTTCTACGTTGATCAGATCAGTGGGATCTGGGTTCGCTAGCGGACCGAGACATTGGAGGTGTGGCTGATCGGTAGGGATGACAATTATATTGGACAGATCCTAATTGTCGAGGGTATCAATAAGGGGTACCCTCACCGATGCGCGTAACAAGACTATCCGTACGCAGGATGAGGCCCTCGACTCGAAGCTCTGGCCATGCGTATACGCAGCCTTCGACGTCCACAACCTCGAAGACGGAAATAGCGTCGAGCAAATCGATCAGGGGTCGAGCGCTAGCTGCCGTCGAATACGGAAACGGGCTCACACGAACCGGGATGCGTCGAGCGCAAGGACGCCGCCCGCCGCCTGACTCGCGCACGCGAGCTGGGGCATTAAATGCGCCTGACGCTTCCCCACCTAACACGCAGGTCACGGGAGGCGTGATAGGGAACAGGCATCTGTCCAATCGTTCTTTTTGCAGCCTTCCCACCAAACGACCCAGGGCGTGTTAGGACGCAGGAAACAAGGATGGAACGTCTAATCGGGACCCCCTCGAGACATCCAAGGTCAGCGCTCCGGACATCGGCACATTACACGGCGTCCGACCCTCGACCGAACAGGGTTCCATCCTGGGGACGAGTTGGGCGTCGACTGATAACACCACAACCACCCCGCCGGATCTGCCGCCATACCGTACAAGCGTGCGACCGTTGAACCAACATAAGACGGCGTACAGAGCAGAATGCAGGGGCACGCGTAATCATCACCAGGCTATCAAGACGGGACGGCTCGAGGCCATGCCGGTACAGAAGCCTCGAGTAGGTCAGCGCTCCATGCTGCTATCGACTCCTATTCTGATGCCTATACATGTACCCTGGGTCACTCCTTGGAGCTATAAAAGGAGGGACTCAGGAATAGAACAGAGGGCGAGACCATACGTAGTAGAGCTCGCACACTCCATACCATGATTGTATTCACCCCTGTACAAGCACTTAGGTGCAAGATAATACAGACTTCTTGCACCTAAGTGCTTGTACAGGGGTGAATACAATCATGATAAATCTTTGTGTCTTCTTGCATCACCATCTGGGAAAGGGAGCACGCATACAAATTTACTCGTTGGTGTGACCCCCCGTGGAGAAAACACCGACAGTTGGCGCGCCAGGTAGGGGTCCTACGTGTTTTTCATCGGTTTCACACTCCTTTCCAGATGGCAGCTCTTGCCTCGTCGATTCCGCGCTCCACGGTGATTTGGTTTGGGAGTCTCGAGTTCATGTCTACGGGCTCCGGCTACGACATGATCTTGCTCTCAGTCAATGGACCGGGAGGAGCCCGCGTTGCACCAGCTCGGTTGAGGGCCCCGAGACGCCCTCGCCACCACGCCTCCCCGCCCAAGAAGAGGCGCGGACAGCACCATGTTGACGGTCCTTAAGTATCAAATTTAATTATCAAATAAATAAAGAAAAGGATCCAAATGAAATCAACATCTAGACTTAGGGTTTTATCTGACAGAATTCCACGAGTTTTGGTGTTTGTCTATTTCTGCAGGGGGTTATCAGATAATATGGAAGAAAGGCCCACATGTCGGGATTACGTAAAGATATTAACGTGTTGCGCAATTATCTTACATCTAGAAGACTCCGGAAGCCAGAGGCAGGGCGCCCGCCCTCCTACCCTGGGCGCCCGCCCCCTCCAGGAGTCCAATCAGGATTCTGCTTCGTGGGAGATCTCCACCGACCTAAAGGATGAATCTAAACCATACAATCTATGTTAGTTTGATCCAAGGGCCCATATTCACTTGAAGGGACTATAAAATCAGACCCCCTGGCCCCTGGAGGAGAGAGCCTCTCAACCCTAATTCATTGTTCCATCAAGGGAGAAGAAGCCTCTGATCAAGATTAGAGCCACCACATCAATTAGATTTCTAGATTAGCATAGCTACATAGGATTAGAACTAGAAGGAGTCAATCTTCGATTGGTTTCCGGATCTGTCAAGAGGATTCTTGGTAATTCTCTAATTGTGCTTCTAATTGCTTTCTAATTATCTTTGTTCTTCAATATTATGAATATGACTTTGTTCTACTTCAATATATTGCTTATGACTTTGCTCTACTTGCTTATATTCAAGATTATATTGTTCTTAGTTTATCATAGTTATGTACTTGGCTTAGTTAGATTGGATCTATATACATGCTTAGGATCGTATAGCGTTTATCCATCGGATGCATGGGTAAATGATAGATATTGTGTAGGCGTGGTGCTTATACCGTATTTATCTGCGATTGTACCCAATATGCCAGATCGTGGGGTGGTTCGTGATAGTGACAGCTTCATTGATTCTTATATAGTCCCCCTCTCGTGTATTGGGCTGGCAGAGCAACATTATTACAGGGGAGTGATTGCTATGTTTCTCATATTCCTTGCTAATATCACTATGCATGGGCGTAGTCTTGTCTCACAATGATTGCTAAGTATGCTTGCACTAACTATGATATGCTAGACTATATAGTTGAGAATAACTTAGAGAATATTCTTGTAGTTCGTTCTAATACCATGCTAATGACTTTCTAGAGTATCTAATTGAGGTGCTTATCATATTTATTATGTGGCTAGATCAGATTAGTTATCCTTGTCACTATTATTATTTCATATATCTTTTATGTGACACTTATCCCTGTATGAAGAGTTAGATATAATGTTCTCAATTATACATGCAATGATAGATGCTCTATCTCATATTCTATTCTGTAATCAATAGTGATGATTGTTAATCCCTTCCCAGTGGTAAAAATATAAATAACGATACCTGGAATACTTCCCGGTTAAAATGCTACATCGGTATTAATCTGTGCGCTTGCAGATCCAATTCATTATTTATTTAGAAGAGCAATTGCATATTTCAATACCGCGTCTCTTATATCATGCTGGGGATGACAACTTGGCTTAAGTGGTGTAAGGGATAGGTTTGGCATTTTTGGCACCGTTACTAGATTTAGAGAACTTAGTCTACTTTTGGTAATGATGTTAAGAATACCCATCAAGCATTTTTGGCGCCGTTGCCGGGGAAGGTTGATTACTAATCAGGAATGGAATAAAAGATTTTGAGTTATCATTCGCATCACTAATATGATTGAGCTTATCTATTCTCTCATACAGTTTTACCCCGATATTTTTCTATTTTATCTTATGCAGGGGAATGTATGAATAGAAGACATCTTCCAGGAAATTTTGTTGACAATCCTGAAGCATTATTCAAGAAGACGAGAGCCAAGCTAAAGAAATCATCAACACTTCACAAAGAAGCTTCATCCAATCAAGAAGATCACCGGAACTTGTCTTCAGAGTTCGAAGCCATGGCGAACAAATCAATCCGCGAGTTCTCAGCTCCCACTACGGACAACATCCGCACTGGACCTGCTGCAGAGATCGATGGCAACTTTGAGCTCAAGCCTGGACTTATCAACATGGTGCAATCCAACCAGTTCTGTGGGAAGGCACACGAAGACGCTAATGCTCATTTACAACACTTCCTGGAGATTTGCAACACATTCACCATAGCAGGAGTTTCCAAAGATGCTATACTACTTCGCCTCTTCCCATTCTCACTGTTAGGAAGAGCGAAGCAGTGGTTCTACGCTACAAAGGAGAAGAATACTACGTGGGCACTCTGCTCAACAAACTTCCTAGCTAAGTTCTTTCCCATGGGCAAGACCAATGCTCTCCGTGGGAAGATTACAAGTTTTCAGCAACAAAATGATGAATCTGTTCCAGAAGCATGGGAGCGCTTTCAAGACTACATCCTAGAATGTCCCTATCATGGAATGGAGAGTTGGCTACTGATGCAGACATTCTATCATGGGCTCAGCAATAGTGCTCGAGAGACCATGGATGCTGCAGCTAGAGGAGCATTCTTATCACTTACTATACCACAAGCCACAGCTCTTGTGGAGAAGATGGCGTCCAACCAAAGCTGGAATGAAGAGAGGACCCAGACACGCAAGAGAGGTGGAGGTATGCATCAGCTGAAGGAGGTAGACATGCTGTCTGCAAAGCTAGACCTGCTCATGAAGAAGCTCGATGATAGAGCTGGAGACAAGAAAGAAGTTATGCACATCTACGACTCTCACATGACTTGTGAGGAGTGTGGAGACACTGGACACTCAGGCAACCACTGCCCTGAGATACTTGAGGATGTGAACTACATCAACAACAACAACTACAACCGTCCTCAACAAAATCAAGGTTGGAATCAACAGAGGCCTAACTACTCAGGTAATTATCAAGGTAACAATTCTTACAACAATAATAATAATTTTCCACCTTTGAGAGAGTTAGTGTCTAATAAAGGAAAGCTAATGGATAATCTATCTAAGAAATTGGCATCAAATGATAGAATGCTAGAAAATATAAATAATAGAATGGATAATTTTTCTACTGCCATCAAGAATCAAATTAGCTTTAATAAAATGATTGAATCTCAGTTAAATCAAATAGCTGTTGCTGTTCCTACTACTAACCCCGGTATACCATCACAACCGGAAGGATTAGAATCTGCAAATCTTATAGACACGTTTGATGCAGGTAATTGGAGTAACCCCGTCAATGAATTCTCTACTGACCTTCTGCCGGTCAAGAGAGGCGATCCAGGACGCCCCGTCATCCCGATCTCCATCGGCATGGTGGACGTTCCAGAAGCACTCTGTGACTTTGGCTCTAGCGTCAACATTATACCCAGGGTACTCTATGAGAAATTCTTTACATATCCTTTATTAGAGACAACCATGTGTTTGCAGTTTGCAGATCAGACGATAACTTTTCCAAAAGGAATAGTGAGGAACCTTTGTGTCCGAGTTGGTACCTTGTATGCCCCAGCAGACTTCGTAGTGGTAGAGACCGAAAATGATGAGAGAGCACCTATCATCCTAGGAAGGCCATTTTTGAACACCACGGGAGCTATCATCTACGCCAGTGCTGCCAAGATCAGTTTCTACGTCAAAGGGAAGAAGGAGACATTTTTCTTCAAGAACAAGACTACACAAATTCCAGATCAATCCAGACGTGAATCAAGGAAGAGGACCAACAGGAGAAACAGGAACAAGCAAGTGTGGACCGAGTCATCTAAGATGGTCACTGTAGTCCATGGAGGCCAAGATCACCAACTTAAGTCACCGTTTTTGACCAAGAAGGACGACCCAGGAATGCCAAGCATCTACTGCTCCATAAATGGATATAACTTCTACAAGACGATTTGCGACACCGGATCGGGCGTCAACATAATGGCCGCAGTCACTTATCGGCTCTTGTTCGGGACCATGCCACTAAGACCAATATACATTCAGCTCCAGATGGCAGATCAGACATTTCGAGAAGTTCAAGGAATAATATCTGATGTCCCAGTCAAAATAGACGATCACTTTGTCTACACAGACTTTCAAGTTATTGACATGGGAGAAGACGAGTACGATCCACCCATCATCCTTGGAAGACCGTTCCTCAGCACACTTAAAGCAATTATCTACATTGGAACCGGAGAAGTCCATATGCACTTCCCCTCAGAGAAGGTACGCCGTTATTTTACTGACCCTAACTATATCATTGAAGAATCTAAGCAGGTCAGAAAGAGACGCAACCGCAACCAGAGGAGGCAGATCATCAAGGACGGATGGGCAGACTATGAAGGAGAAGTTGTAAGGTCAGAAGACGTGGAGTTTAAACAGAATTATCCAGAGGAGACCGTAGCACCGAGTCAGGTATGGAAAATGAAGATAACTATACAAGAAGAGGAGGCGCTGCCAGAAGTACCGACTTCGCCACCCAACGAACCTCAGGACGATTAAGAAATTGGAGAGTCCCGTTCGGAGGACTTAAAAACACCGAACGCCCTGCCAAGAGGTAAACTTAGTAGTTATCCTTTCCCTTTTAATTATTTCAACTAGTTTACTTAGTTAATCATGTTCGCACTATCCTAAAAAGAAAATAAAAATGTGAAAAAACAGTAAGCCCCATGTGAGTATACGAGTGGCATAAAACCCATAAGTACATTCACTGTGGTGGCATAAAAATAAAATAAATATTTCATTTCTGCTTTATAAAAACAAAAATATAAAAACAGGGAGTAACAATTATTAAGGAGTCTCAACATGATAAAGGCTAGATATTTATGCTAACACTTAATCAGTTCCACAAGCTATGTTGTCTATTTGAGCTCCACAGAATTTAAGAATCAAGAAGACTCGCAGACGGAGGACATTCTAATCGCTGTCAGAATGCTGCTGACTTTCAAATACACCTCTGCCACCTGCTAGCTACATTAAGAGAAATTACGTCAAAATTCAGCTTGGAGGAGAGAACCCCCATTTACCTCGATAAGTATTTCTATCTATCTTTATACTTATATTATTTTAGAATATTAAAATACATATAAACTATGGGAAAACCAAATAAAGATTTTATGCTTATATATATCTTTTGCTTAGTGTGTTTAATAAATAAATAAAGTAGCTATGCTAATCTGTATCTAAACAAAAACTTAAGCATGGATATGATAAATAGTTGCTCTGCCTAATTTGCAAATTTTAAGTTCTCTCTCAAGTTTAGATATAACTGTTATAATTTAAAGCTTGCCCTAGACCTAAACTTGTGGGATGAAAACTTGATCTGAAGTCTAAGTTGTTAACAGATACGATATGGGAAGGTTGAGCTGCTGTTTATCTGTTCCTAGAGATGCTAGAATTCTGGAGAATTTTATCTTTAAAAAACTTTAAAATGTTGCATGATGAGTTCCTGTATGATGAGAGCTTAAATTCCTACCACAGCCATATATACATGCTTGCTAGACTTTGAGCCACACATTTACTATTTACTGCTTATGAGCATTGAGTGTGGTCAAGCTGTGTAGACCCTTAGGAGCTTGTCATGTGGTTAAATCAAGATTTCACTTGCACGATCACTCATATATGCTACTTCTACTCCGGAAGTACCATCCACATATATCCACCCATTCCATCTCCAGAACCACCTAAAAATATTCTACTCCTAATCCGGGAGAGAATAACCAAAAATATTTTCTGTTTTCCCTTGTGAAATAAATGCTCAAGTTATCTTGTTACTACCACTTGCTATATTATCTCAAGAGATGAATGCTCTGAAAAAAAAGGAGAGAAGAAAAAAGATACGAGGAAATAAAAAGGAGCAAGTGCTCGGAACCTCGAAAGAAAAGAAAAAGTAAGACGAGAGGTAAAAATGGACAAGTGTCCGACAGTAGAATTAGGGGTGCAAGATACCCACCTGAGAGAAAAGAAAAGAAAAAGATAGAGCGTCTCATTCTCCTCATAAAGTTTCAAAAGCAAGGAAGGTATGTATCCCCTCAAAAGAGCAAAGTAGAATTAGACTTCCACCACCATTGTTTCCACCATTGTTATCACCATCATCACCATACACCATTCATTCGCCACACATGCACATCTTGATTGGGCTTATTGACTTGTTACTTTGGATCCATGGTTTGACTATGCAATACATGTCTTGTAAGTATGTATACTTTATCTCCCACCTATGAGCTCCAGATATTAAAGCCTTATTAGAGTAGGGTGAGAGAGAAGGCAATGTCACTATGCCTTATACCACAAATACCACATATCT